>NC_060280.1:50783723-51083723 GCF_021613505.1 Equus quagga | reverse complement strand
ATGAGTGCAGCCCCCAGCCTTCAAATGACACCAAGTGGACAGAGTCCATCTAGCCCTGCCCAAATTGCAGATTCATGAGCAAAATAAATGGCGTCATTTCAACCCATTATTATTTGAGTTGGTTTGTTACACAGCACTGAAAAATCAGAACATTATCTTATCCAGATCTTCTTAAAATACTGGACAGCACACTTATAAGATACTCAGTAGAGTGAACAAAATAACATTCTCTAACAGGCTGGTCCTATTGGTTTTAATCAGAACATATAAACATCAATTTCCATTCTGGATAATGACTTTATTTTCAGTGTTGAATTTGACAGCAGAGATAAAACATTAAGAGTCAAAATGACCTTTGGCAAGAAACAGTAGATATTCAGACAACTTACGGTGTAGTAATACACAAAAACAGAGTTAGATTTTTGTCTCCAGCCTGTACTTACAGGATATAAAACCCACATTCTAGTCAGCTGTGATGCCAAGCAGCACACTTCCCTCCTGGTAAACTGAAAAGGAACCCAGCTTGCTGCTCAGCATACCAATGCAGAATCCTTCTACATCATGTGTCAGAATCAATTGCCTGGATTCGGGCTCAGTCTTTTAGTGAAAGGAAGTTATTTGCAACAGGTTTGCTTCCTTCCAAATCACATCCTGTGCCCCGGCAGTGCCCAGGAGGGCACGACATCTGCTCACACTAACTTTTTCAAGATAGCAGGGAAGGGAAAAGAGGGGAAATTTCACCAATAAAAGAATATAATCAATAACCTAGGAGAAATCAAACTAGAGTTAGCTACAATATTCAATGAAAGTTTGCCAGACATTCTAGTAAACAAAACTCTTAACCGAACTTCCCATTCATAAGAGAATTCATGACTCTTGGGTATTACAAGATCCTAAAAGATTTTTGTCCACACATTGTGTTAGGAGGACTTTATTCCAATTCTTGTATCAGTTAGGAAGTTTTAATGGCAAGGAATAGAAACCCCACTTCAAAGTGGTTTAAATGACACAGAAACATATCAGATTACGTAACAGGAGAAATAGGGGTAGGAGAAGCTTCAGGTTTGGGTAATTCAGAAATACAAAGATATCATCAAAGAACCAGGTTCTTTCCATCTCTCTCTGGCCCAGAATGTCAGCTTCAACCCATAGCTTCCTGGAGGACAGCCATCAGGAGACTATGTCCTTCCTCATTCAGGTCTGGCAGAGTAAAGAGAATGCCTCTGCCCCCACAATCAAACCAAAATCCTTGTCATTTACCCAACTATGCCAGCTGAGGCCCTGTGCCTATTGGGGGAATGCCATATGCTGAGTGGTCTGGACATGGGACCACAAAGCCATCTAAGGCAAGAGAGCCAGATTACCATGATGGGCTTAGAGCTGGAGCAGCCCAAGGAGAAACGGACCTCATGAAGCCAAGAGACCAACTTCCAAGTCCACTAAAATTCAAATCTATTAAATGGTCTATGTGATCAGTTAGAAAAAGAAAGTCCTCAGTTTCCAAAGGAACTTTGTTCTAAAAATTCACCCTTCCATCAGTTTTGAACTTGAAGTGTGATTAGGGCATAGGAGGCATACAATGCACTTTCCCACTGAAGTAATATACTTGCCATGTGCCCAGATTAGTTCTTGGGACATTTATAGTTGAGATATTTAAGCTGGGAATGCCTCTGTTCCCCCTTTCCCATAGGATCAGAAAAAGTAGAGACTCACCACCTATAGGCTATCGTGCCCTGGCACCAAGGCGGCAGAAACAAGGGCTTCTGCAGAAGCAACCACAGCAAGAGGAGCAAAGACAAGGAACGAAATCTTCCACAGGAGCAGCACTGTGGAAGGAGCGTGTGAGCTTCCCAAAGGCCATCTGTGCTTACGGAATACTCACGAGTCCCTTACACAAACAAGTTTTATCTGATATTTTCTTGACTCAAAAAGAAAAACCTTACTAATCAGTTTCTCTAGTACAATGCTTTAATGTCCCAATAATGGGGATGATTCCTTTTTAAATTTTAAATTAAGTCTTCTATGTTTTTGTTAATACAATATTTTTAGGTACATTCTTTTTGAACAGCTGTGTTCCTTTCAGGAACTCAGAAATCCAGAGTGTAATTAAAACCTTATTTAATAACCTAATGAGGATTTTCATGAGAACACTGATGCCAGTAAACCAAACTATTCCTTAGAGGGTACACTCCTCCATTTAATCCGCGTAACAGCCTTGCAAGGTAGGTGTTACTGACCTCAGTTCACACACGTGGAACTCAGGCTTTCGGCTCTCTGGGAATGTGCCCAAGTTCACATGACGAGAACATAGTGGAAAAAGGATTCCACTGTAGCAGATATGATTCCAAAATGCAAGCACAGAAAATTCCAACTAGTACAATTTGCAAATATTTTATTAAATCACATCAAATTATCTTTAAAAAAATTTTTACATATGACCCATCCCCCATATTTCCCTTGAGAAGGGAAAAGAAAAATTATGTTCCAAGAAAAATGTCTCTCTCCACTTTTTTCCCTTTGGCTCTGAAATAGTAACTCGTGGTGCCCACTGAGGTTGCTCTAAGCAGGATGTTGACCTTGCCAGAGGCTGACAAATTGTCTGCCTGTACATGATTTCTCAGCAATGCCAGCTGACAGTTCTACATATGACATTATTATTATAGTTGGCATTAAGCCAACTAGATAACTCGTTCACTCTCTGTTCACCAAACGCTGAAATCCTACCCAAGCAACAGTCTGACAAGAATGCTGGTATCAGAGATGATTTGAGACGTTATTCTCTAGAGCAGGGCTTCTCAGACTTTCAAATGCACAAGAAACAGTTGGGGATCTGGGTAAAATGCTCGTTCTCATTCAGGAGGTCTAGGCTAAAACTGACATTCTGCATTTCTAACAAGTGATCAGTTGACTCCGAAGCTGCTGCTCCATAGTCCTCACCTTCAGGAGCGATCATTCAGTTCATGGCAGAGCAAGAAATGTGTGCGCTCTTTAAATTACAGCAGCAAATAAAACACTCAAATTCCAGTCACAGGTTGCTGATACTAATCTTAAATGGCATGGTATCCTTTTCTAAACTGCTACTATCAAATTCATCTTTATACTTACCATGTTCCTGGATTTGTTGCTGCCTCATGGACAGTATTTTCCAAAGAGCATTCAGTATAATGTTGGTCAAGTGTGGAAAATGGAACATGCACTATATTCCTCTGGTTGAGACACGGCACACATGCACATTTCAAGTTGAGATGTAGTCTAGTGCAAACTTGTACTGGACGTCTGAGGACAGCCTCTGCGACAGCAATTTCTCAAGTCTATCCCAGGCTCAGTTCGGAGGGCCTCAAATAAAGGAAGCTCTAAGTAAACCCATAAAAGCTCTTCTATTGATCTTTGCAAAGCACCGAGGAAATAAAACAAAACTTCTCTGGGATCCTTTTAGAGAGTGTAACACAAAGGGAGAAAAGTATCACCTGCATGCTTTGCCACTGATTCCAAGTCAGCTTTAGTCAAGTGAGAAATGTAGAAATTGACAGCGTCAACTACAACAGGTACCCTACACCAGGACTCCTGGAATGTCATGTTAAGAGCCAGGTGACTTTTACCTCCCACTGTCCCCCTAAATCTGCTCAAGGGGAACAGTCTTTTGCTTGCTCTCAGGATGAGACTGTGGGCAGTCCCCATGACTTCTCTGGACATTCAGGAAATGAAAGTCTCAAATCCCCTACCCACCCACTCCAGGCTGGTGTAGGGGATAATCTGTGTTCTGTAAAGGTAAATTCTAGCTAGCTTCTTTTCTTTTCCACATGCCTCATTTCTGTTACTAACCATGTCCAGGATTACTGTGCGGTACTGTTTAGAAAAATTCTTGCTTGATGCTTAACAATGAAGGATTCTTGTTCTCTGGCCATGGAAGTGACTAAAGCCACCTCTCCCATGGGTACTTTCACAGATTCTTTAGACTCACTTCCCTAGAGGCTCCTCTCCCTACGGCTTCCCTAATGCAAGCAACGTCTCTCCTTTGGCTAGCCACTCCTGATCTATCCTCAGCTTCCACACCAGGGAGTATACACAGACTCTTACTGATGGGGTTCCCTACCCTCTTGGCATGATCCCTTTTTTTTCTTTGCTGAAGAAGATTCGCCCTGAGCTAACATCTGTTGCCAATATTCCCTATTTTGTATGTGAGCTGCCATCACAACATCACCACTAACAGACAGGTGGTATAGGTCTGTGCCCAGGGAACCGAACCAGGGCTGCTAAAGCGGAGTGTGCCGAACTTAACCACTAGGCCACTAGGGCTGGCCCCATGATCCTTTTTGTGTGTGTGTGAGGAGGATTTACCCTGAGCTAATATCTGTGCAAATCCTCCTCTACTTTGTATGTGGGATACCTCCACAGCATGGCTGATGAGTGGAGCAGGTCCACTCCGAGGATCCAAACCCGTGAACCCGGCTGCTGAAGTGGAACATGTGGAACTTCAACACTCAGCCACGGGGCCAGCCCTGCCTTGATCCCTTTTTTAAAGACCCCAGGTAAACAACTGTACCCTGGGTTCCCCAATGAGTCCTCAGCATCCATGTACCTTTAACACACCATCAGTTAGAAATGCAGTCACTCCACCAGAGGCTCAGCTGTCTGCTCCCCATATAACACGCTGTGTCAAATTCCTAAAGTATGAGTTGGGCATCAGACCACTAAGACCCCAAAACTGCAGGAAAATCATACCAAGATTCACTGTTTCCACGGATGGCCCCCCATCACTCTATGTAAAGCTGTAACACAGCAACAAAGCTCACTCACAGAATTCTTCTCACAAAATCCTCTCTCCGTAGCCACCCTTTTTTATCCATGTGGACTACAAGAATTATGTAATTAGTCTTTGCAAAATTCCTTCGAAAATCTGTCGGTTGGTCTTCTATCTCACTTCTGGATAGGACATCAATGGAAAAAATATTTTTCTCTGCTGAGCAGCAGAAAGAACTGCATGCCCCAGAGAGACAGTGGTGACACCAGCAGGAGTGATTTCTCTGGGAATGTATGAGACAGTCCCTGAGGGTTCCCAAAAATTACTGGGTGAGAACAAGGATTTTGGAAGTCTAGAAATCATGTAATCTGAGGATTGGGGCAGTAAGCCAGTAAAACACGAGCTATTATTGTTAATACAATTTCATTAATACTCGAAGACTGGTAAGAGTTATATAAATTCAGTTTACTGAAATATAATAATAATTTCTCAATTATGCACATTGATGAAGGCTACAAATTACCCAAAGCTATATCTATTTGGTCTTCAAATGGATTAAGTGATTCAGCGTAATTCTCAATTACTTTCTAATGATATTGTCCCTAGGATATTAAGGTTAATTTGGATATCCACAGAATACACTTCTAGACTGGGAGGTAGATGAGAGGGAGGGTGTAAATATATTCAGAAGCATCTTGAGTTGCAGGGGTGGTCAGTTTAGGATACCAAAATCAAACTACAGAAAGACCACAAAATGGGTAACATACATACTCAATATGAATCATCTAATTCATGTGTTTCCCCAACAGGAAATTACAGGATGTATTGCACGCCAAGCCACAAGAAAAAATTTCTGAAAATGCTTTGCACAGAATCATTAAAACCCCGGGATAAATGTTAGGTGGATTCCTTCGATGTCATACTCTCAAGAACACATACCAAAAAAAAAAAAAAAAGGGAGAGAGAGAGAAGAGAAAAAAACAGCATTTCACCAGCTAGAATAAACAATAACTCATCCATTGCTTGGACTCATTAATCCTGGATGTAAGCGTCTAAGTCGAGATCAAAGACTCTGGTGAAATGAAACATTTGACAATAACAGAATCTCAGTCACTGCATGGTTTTCCTCATCCTATCATGTGCAGAGCTCTCTAGCAGTGCTGAGGCTTTCAAAACAAATATGTAAATAAACACAAAAGACTACGTTTTCAAAAAGAGCTGCCTAAATTGAAGCCACAAAACATACGCACACTGAGTGTGGGTACATGCCCACACAGGCTGGACTTGTAAAGACTGCAGCAGAAGAAGAAATCTGGGAGCGGCGCTTCCAAACAGATTTAAGGAGCATGCTGCGTAACAGATACACATCCTCATCTCGTCCAAGCAAAGGACAGCCAACAGAGCACTGGAGAAGAGGAAGCACCCATTCAGATTTTCTCTTTCCTGAGATAACACAAGCTGGATGCCAAGATCCAAACATTCTTTACATGCAAATTAGGCATTAAAGGAACAGTAAAAGTGCTTTTTCTGATATAATAAAACTGTTCTTATTTGGTTAGTTGATAGAAACAAACACTTTAATCCCATTACATTTAATGGTTTTAGAGTTAACATTTTCTGAATACTAAATGGGGAATTTTCAAATGCTCTAGGAAGTTGAATTACAGTTGTGTTAACCCTTTATATTACCACATAGGTAAACCTTCTTCTCATAAACGTGATCAGAATTAACATCCACCTGGATTACAAACAAAATAGCATATGAGAATCAAACATAGAACATAATATTAACACAAAATATCATTTGAAATCTGAGTTTACACTATTTAACAATTATTATATGAGAGCGGCTAGTGTACACCAGTTAATTAATTACAGAGTATTTCAATTTTCCAGGAGCTATTCTTTCTTAATTTTATGAAAACAATGCTCCAAAATTTTTCCAACAAGCACTTCCCTGACTATCACTTTTAGAGTTAAATCATTTCTCCTGATTACAATACCCACAATACGATTAACTGTTTTCCTCTGTTTCTCTGTTAGGTCATTTATACAAACCCTCATTCATAATAATGATTGAGCCCTCTTGAGCTATGTGCTAAGGATTCTGAAACAAGTAATACAGCTTCAAGGAGCACACAGCTTAGAATGGGAAACAAATAAATAAGCAATGACAGCAAAACGAGGCAAAATGTGCAATAGAGGTACGAGTTATTCAAAACTTCTTATATTTCAAATTGTTTTCATAGGCATTATTTAGGTTTATACATAACTCACAGAGCAGAGAGCAAAATTATTTAAAATCCCAATATTACAGAACATGGACTCCAAAATTAAATGTCATCCACAGTTATATGGCTGATTAGTGGCAGTCTCAGCTAAAATAACATAAGCCTATATTCTTTTCTCTACGCTAAGCTGCATTTCACAGCTCATGAAGATCTGACGAAAAATCACCATTGTACACACAACTAGTTATTGAATTCATGTGCTTCCTTGATGTGCATTCAGGATTCCAGTATAGCAGCTAGTGCAATATTTTCTATGCTCAGATCCTCTGAAATTTTAATGACTCTGTCCTTTCATTCTCATCTCTAAACTGCCTCTCTTAACCTTTCTTGTCATTCCCTTCTAGTGGAAAGGACTTGAGTTATTAGTAGTCTATGAGTGAAAAACAATGAGGGCAACCTTAAAGTAAGCACCATTAAACTTTAACTTGGAAAAAAAGGGCCAAGGGCAGACCACACAATCTCTGTAAACACGTGCAGAAAAGATGTGGCCACCGAACAATTGAATAAAAACTGTGTGCTTTCCTGGGAAGTTTCTCACACACAAACATTCCTATAGCTTTACTTCCAAAGGCTACAATGCTTCCCCACCTTTGTATGTTTAGTGTGTAAAAGCACAAACATTGTCTTAATTACAACAAACTAACTCTAATAAACGAGTGGTTAAATTCTTGGCCAAATTACGCGATTAATTTTTTCAGCAGTGCTTTACTTATTGAAAATCTTTGTTTTAGAATTTTATTTTGAAATCATCATCAGAATAGCATAATCTTTTCAAATATCCTCAAAAATGACATGGAGAACCTTTAAATGTGGGTGTGGTTTTGGGGGGGAGGGGAAGATTGTTATTAGAGGCAAGTCCCTGTTTGGACCAAAGATCTCATCATAGGACTAAATGTAAAGCCTCTCAAAGGAGGAGAGTACTTACGAAGACAAATAAATAATGGTATATATTCTGTAACCTAATAATTTCAATATTTTAAGTTAACAGTCTACAAGATTCATGAGTTAAGGGTTAATAAAACAGAGGCTTTTTCCAGTTAGAAAAATATTTTAGACTTCACTGGCTGTTCCTTAGTTCAAGAGCTTACAGCACACTCCAAAGAAAATATTCCCTGTAGTAATACTTGGATTAAAATGGTGATTTGGGTGTTTTGGCCAATTAAGACATTAGGGAATTGCAGACCTCAACCAGACACAGTCTCTACAATATAAAGTTGAACCATATGTGGTGTTAGTTTCTCAATCACATAAATTTGGTGGACGGAAGCCAACTAAAGACGAAAATCT
This sequence comes from Equus quagga, assembly GCF_021613505.1. Lineage (NCBI taxonomy): Eukaryota > Metazoa > Chordata > Mammalia > Perissodactyla > Equidae > Equus > Equus quagga. The sequence goes on along the minus strand of NC_060280.1, from coordinate 51,075,404 downwards.
CATGTCACACTGTCTATAGTAACTGTAGTTACTAAGACAGCTCTGAAATAGCCTTTTCCAGAGGAGCCTCTAGAGCAAGAGGTGGTCTGCCATCAACTCAGAGAAGCCTGGGGAAAAGGCAGAACAAAAGAGACAGCGCTGCAAGGTGACTTTCAGGGCAAGATCTTATGTAAGTTTTATGGTAAAACAAACCAAATTATATGAAAATCTGTGCTCCTTGATCTAAACAGATTATGCTGGTTTCCAATTCTTCATCAAAAAGATTTTAGTGTGAACCTACCTACTGTCTGGGCTTCCAAGCTTAGGATCTAAATTTAATTTGGCATAGTATAATTTGCCGGGAAGAAAAATAGAGCTTGGAGATAGTAGAGCACAGTGGGAAGAAAACCAGACTGAGGAGCAGGAAAACTGGTAGCCCTAGTCATGGCTATAACCCCCACCAGCCGTGTGACAGTCACCTGTCTGAGTGCCAGGCTCCTCCTCTATCAAAGGAAACTACTGACAAGCACTCTACTTCTAAAATCTTAAACCCTCATTCGTTTTTGGCTAACCAAGCAAATTTATAGTTTTTGTCTCAGACTGTTATGCACAGATGAATGTGTTAATTCATTCTTGGAGGTTAGTTTCTGTTGCTACTAAATTATTTAAAGATTTCCCATCCTTTGGCCATGAGCAATTACATTTGTGAACTGCAAAACTTTCTGCTCTGTTGGAAAAGTAGAAAATTGTGCACACTGTAGAATGAGACCACACAGTCCACATGGGCACAGGGTAAAGCATTTTATAATGACAGAGGATTGTTCCTCTCAAAGCATCTGGAAGTCTTTCAGATTAAATCACTACAGTTTACAAATAGTGTAGAAATAATTCGATCATTTCTACCATGGCTGAGGAAATTGAAGGATGAAGAGTTTTCAGAAGAAAATTTGGAAGTAAGAACCAATCAACTATTTTTTTTTTAAAGAAAAGCAATGGAGTTGTGGAAAATAACACTGAAGTAAACAGTAATCAGTTTTATTTATTACCACAGTCATGTGTTGCTTAACGATGAGGATACATTCAGAGAAATGTATCATTAGCTGATTTTTGTCATTGTGCGAACATCATACGGTGTACTTAAACCTAGATGGCATAGCCTAGTACACGCCTAGGCCACATGGTACTAATCTTACGGGACCACTGTCCATATATACTATACGGTCCATCATTGACCAAAACGTCATTATGCGGCACATGACCGTATTATAAAAAGAGACCTAAACTTGATGCACCTACTCACCACCCAGCCCTATAGTCCACCCGTGATTCCACAGAAATTTATCTGGGCAATGATGATAGAAAAGTAAATGACAAAACACTGAGAAATATTCAACCATCAGAAATTCTTACTCTTTTCTAAAGATACACCCTAAAATTTGTAAATGAATTCAGAATAAATTAAAGTTACGCTTTAAGGAAATTCCAGATTTTATTTCAAAGCCAAATTACTGAAAATATTTGTGATCTGGACAAGTAGTGAATTGTATAACCTCAACTGAAAGAGTCGCAAATGCCACCCTCATAGAGGTAGAGTTTTCCACCCTACCTAGATCCTGCGGAAGGATTACCTTCTGGGCAAATGGTGAAACAACTTCACACAAATAAATCTTTTACTCACACAATTCTCTGTACTTCAAGAGCAGGCATTGGGTATTCACTATCAGTAGCAGTATTTTCAGATACATACTGCTACTAGACAAGATACACAGATACTAATAAAGAAATCAAGAGAAGATCAGAATTCTGCTCTGGAAATGATTTAAATCTACTCATTAAGAATAAGCCCATCATTTACTACTGAAGAATGTGGTTTTGATTAAGGCAAAATAGGAAGGAATACACAAACACATTGCTCAAGATGTTTCAGTTGTCATAATAAAGAGTTGCTTCAAAACGCATTGGAACGTAAGAAACGTAAACATATAGAAAGAATATTAAGTAAAAAAATAAGATAGTGAAAAGGATAACCAAGTTGACTTAAAAGAAGGCAATAAAAGGGAGAAAAGACGTCTGCTGCTTCTTTGGTTTTCTTTTACTTTTTACTCCTTTTTTGGGAGGAGTGGGGATGAAAGGAAGAATATAACTTGTGCAGGCATACAAGTACTATTTTACAGCCACATTTCACTCCTACTGATAGAACAATGGGATGATTCTTTCAGCATTTTGAACAGGCTGCCAAAATCATGCTCCCTCTGCCTCCCCCCAACAGCTTACCAGCACTCAGAACTTGATCATCTGGAAACCGGGCCTTTCCAATCTATGTAACAAAGAAGGCTTGCTGTAGTTACACTTTCCCAGTCCTTTCCCTTGGCCACCCTTTGCTTTAGGAGGCAAATCTCCTTACTATTTATCAATAAGTTCCCTGCTTACTCAGGGCCTTGTCTCCTCCCACCTGAAACAGCCTGGAATCTACCTGCTCTTTTCAAACCAAAATCCTACCCAGTCCTGGTCACCACAAGGTCTGGTAACTTCACTCCATACCGATCTGTCCACCTCCAACATCCCCTTTGTACTTACATCAGAGTTCAACAGGTCAGTGTTTTCTAAATTATTCATGTTTATATTAGGCTTTTCTATGTAACTAGACAAAAGCCTTACTCCAAGGCTAAGTTAGAGCATTTCCCATCTTCCCAGAACACTCTAAAGGGAAGCACTTAATTTAAAAACGTGATGACTAACACTGAATCAAAAATAGTTCTCTTCGAAGACATAGGCAGCCTGTGCATTTGTTACAACGTATTCTTGGAAATCATAAAGTGAAGTTTTATGCACTGGACTAATGTTGAAATTAACAGTTACATTCATATTTAAAGACTGAAAATGTAACCAGTAATACATTACAAAAGTAATAAAGTAACCACTCTAAGCCTCTACATTACTGAAAAGTCAAACTGCCCTAAATCCCAGGTATTTGTCTATAGCATACACTCTCAGGATCCCAGTGTACTCTTATGGAGCATGCATTTTGGTTTTATTTTAATTCACCCTACTCTGCAATATCACACATTTGCCTGGCACAAACTGATCCATTAGCTCTACTAAATATCATTTAACTATTGTTTTCCTTCTCAAAATGGAGATAGTCTTTTTAAGGAATGACTTGAGTTGAAGTTTCTTTCATCTTTTTAAAGTCCCTTTAAAACTTTCTAGGGAAATTGAGCAGCTCCCTTCTTTTTCTCTCAGCAATGTTCCAAGTGGCAACAAAGAACATTCAAGAGTCTCTCCGTTGATGAGAACAATGTTTTCCAAATGACATCATTTAGCAAATGGGCAAATATGGCCACAGCAGCCTCAAAACACCCCAACGACATCATACTCTGGTCTTCGTCTGTTTCTGGCTTACCCTACAGTAACTCTCTCCACTTCAGAACTACCCACTAACCTCAGAGATAGCCCAGAAGTAGGAGTGAAAATGGTGTCTTTAAAAATTGAGAGATATCTGGGGTCGGCCCTGTGGCAGAGTGGTTAAGTTCGTGGGCTCCGCTGCAACGGCCCAGAGTTTCGCCAGTTCAGATTCTGGGCGTGGACATGGCACTGCTCATCAAGCCATGCTGAGGCGGCATCCCACATGCCACAACTAGAAGGACCTACAACTAAAAGTATACAACTACGTACCAGGGGGCTTTGGAGAGAAAAAGGAAAAATAAAATCTTGAAAAAAAAAAAAGAACTACAAAGCTCTAATAAAGTGGTTGACTTAATCACCACATTAAAAAAAAAAAGGCGGGGGTGCCAGCCCGATGGCGCAGCAGTTAAATGCATACGTTCTGCTTCAGCAGCCCAGGGTTTGCTGGTTCGGATCCCAGGTGCAGACACGGCACTGCTTGGCAAGCCATGCTGTGGTAGGCATCCCACATATAAAGTAGAGGAAGATGGGCACAGATGTTAGCTCAGGGCCAGTCTTCCTCAGCAAAAAAGAGGAAGATTGGCAGCAGATGTTAGCTCAGAGCTAATCTTCCTCAAAAAAAAAAAATTAAGAAATATCTGCAAAATTAAGGAAAAGAAGCTATAATCACACTCCTTTGGTGAATAGCAGGTGTTGTCAAGGGACCACCAATGTGAATATGAAACAAGACTTTACAGTGGCTTTTAGTACTATTCCACATCTACTGCCATGAAGAATCCTGGCAGTTTGGATCCTACACCAAAAACTATTAGTGAAAATTTGAGAAATCATATAGAAATATCCAAATATTAATATTCAAAAAATAAAGGGGAAATGCCAAGGATGAAAAAGTAGGACTATGCTACTAAACTCAAAGGGAATATTCTCAAGTCAAGAATTCCTGAATATCAGGAAAAAAAGTAGCTTACTGGCTTAAAAATCAAGTCATTCATGTTCTAACCTTAATCCTCTACATTATTCTGTACTTGGATTTGAAAAGCTCCATAGTCATTGGATCTTATTTAACAAATAAGTATACAGCCTTAATGTAGCAGGCACTGTTCTAAGAGGTTTGCAAATATTAATTCAGTTAATCCTTATAACAATAGGGTTGTTATCTTATTACTAATGGGGAAACTGAAACACAGAAATGTTAAAGTGATGTGCCTAAGGTCACACACAGCTAATGAGAGGCAGATCCATGGTCCACTAATTTCGTATTCTGTGCTCTTAACCATTACACTATGCTGCCTCACGTAAAACATCCCAAGCTAAACTTAACACATTCCCCACCCTCTCCCAAACGGCAATCCCTCCACATTCAACCTCATTCTCTAAGTAACCAATTACATGTCCACCTCTTCCATAGCCACTGCCCTTTACTCCCACACAATCAGGTGTTGCCCCGTCAATGCTATTTCCTCTCACCACTTGCTTCCATCCCTTCCTCTCCATCTCCACCGGCAGAGTTATCATTTAGGACCTCATTTCTTCTCATCATTAATACAATAGCCTCATAACTCATCTGACCTGCCTCTACTCTTCTCCTATGATCTATTCTAAATACGACTGATAAAATTGATTTATTCAGTATGCATGCATCAATCCAGGTCCCTTGCTAAGCGCTGTGAATGCGAAAATGAATCAAAGGCCTGCTGTTGAAGAAGTGACAATCCAGGTCGTCCAGTCCTCCAGGTCCTCCTGTCCAAACTCCTTACCTGTCTTCTGGGTTTTCCACAATATGAATTTTTTTCCTCTACCCTTACACACAAACCAAGTTTTTCCTACTAAAGCCACTCATTTGCTCATGTTCTCTTTCCTATCACAATGCCATCTCCGCCACCTCTATATAGTCTGGGTGAAATCCTGCCTGACTATCAAGGCTCAGCTTTCTCAGATATTTCCAGCCAGACAACAGACCAAAGAACCATAGCACCAGGAATCATATAGGATGCATCAGTCTGCCCTGCACTTTCCTGTTTACAAACAAGCTCTCGTTTACAAAAGCACGTTTAAGTTTATCCTTCTGGTTGAATACATTCTCCGATATTCACCCTGGAATAGCCAGCTCAGCTGAAGAGTCCTTTCTCCCTATACTTCCCTTTCGTCACTTGGCATTTCCTTCCCTCCTCTCCCCTTCTCCTCTAACTGCTGTTGCTGGCACTTAACATTTAAGACCTAGTGCAAATGCTGTCTCCTCGACAAAGCCTTTCTAAGTCCCTCTAGCTAGAAGTCTCTCTCCCTTCTCTGAATTCCCATAACAATTCACCTGTGACTCTCTTCTAACTTTCATCATTTGGTGCATTACTGATGCTATTTACGTACAGCTCCACCAATAACTCAGCACCTCAAGAGCAGACACTTGTCTTATTCATTTCCTATCATACTTATCATAGCACAGAGGCCATCAGATGATAAGGACAATGGATGAGTAATAGATTAATGGTGACTTCATTTACACACGCTGGTCCTGGCCAAGAAGCTAACAAAATTAAAGGAAGTGATCCAGATAACCCCGGAGGAAATAGGATGGCAGGACCAGACAGAAGCACATTAAGGGGTAGATCAGCAGGCACTTCTAGCTTCTTTCCAGCAATGTAACACCCTTCTCCTATGGTCTCCCCATGTTAGACCTGTCCTTAGTGTATTGGAGCCAATATGAATGGTTTGTAACTTAGGAAATTATCGTTCCACAAAAGTAGTAAGTAGGAAAGAAACGGAAGACAGGCCAAGCTGGAACTCTGATGACATTCCTACAGACATGACATTCCTACAAACAGATGGTTACAGTATTGGTTCGGTTCCATGAACTATCAGTACTCATTCAACAAAGACCTCATGAAGGCCCTGCGAATTGCTGGGGATGGAGACAGCTGAAGAAGCTGTCCTGCATGAGGTTTAGGGCTGCACTTCTGGATACATGCGGGGTTTTCAGTTCTGCTACTTACAAACATCAATGATAAGTAGGCCTCAATTTTTCCATCTATAAAATCGGAATAATAACAGAATTGAGTTCATACAGTGGATATGTGGCTCAAATAAGACTATGCAAGCTAAGTGTTTAACACGGTATCTCACATACAGGAAGGGATTAAGCAACATTAGTTATACAAGTATGTAAAAACTACTATTTGACTTTAAGAAATTTATAATCAAGTTGGAAAACATTATACTTGCACAAATACTTCATCTGCATTCAATTCAGCAACCATTTCCTGAGCTTCAACATATTATAAAATGGACAACATTAGGTACTAAAAAGAATCAAGACAAGAGGCTGCTTTGTCTTGAGAGATTATTAAGTCTAGGAGACAAGACCAATAAGCACTATATCTATAATTATCTATAATAAGTCAGATAATGTTAAGGGATACCCTAACTGGATACACTAGAATTTGCTCCGCAGTAAATACACTAGTCCAGTGGTTCTCAATTGGGGATATCTGGCCATGTCTGGAGACATTTTGGCTTGTCCCAAGCAGGAGCGTTGGGGCAGAGGTCTGCTACTGGCATTGCGTGGGTAGAGGACAGAGACACTGCCAAACATCCTGCACAAGACAGTCCTCCACAATGAGGAATCCTTCTGCCCAATATGTCAACAGTGCCAGATCGAGAATCCCTGCTCTCCTCTAACTGTAAATGACTCTGCTCGGGAGCGCCAGGCCCCATCTCTTTCCTGCCCACTGACTGACTCACTTCTGATGGGACAGGTGTCCTGAGGCTTTGGCAGTGTGGAACTCTGCCAGTGTTGCGTAATGGTTGTTTCTCTTGTAGCCTTATTTTCCGTTTGTTCTAGGCCTACCCTTCCATATGACACCACAGGCCCAAACAGGCCATGATCAGACTCTATGAAGCTGCCTACACTCCTGGTTTTAGCATCCCCCACGGTGGCTCATTTCACTCCCATTCAAGCTCCAGTTACAACAAAGAGACGTTTGCATGAAGATGTCAAACTTATTTTTATGGCCTGCTTTATCTTGGGCTGGCAGTAAAACCTTTTAAAGCTTTGCTTGAAAAGAACAGCAAAAGGTGAAGGAAATTACTGTTACCTAACTGTTGCCAATTAAAATAACGAAGCTTTGAATGGCTAAATTACCCACTGTATAAACATACTTTAGATTAGACTCTTGTTCTATAATGATCATCATTCTTAATCATTTAACAACTTAAAACACACAGTAAAAAATTTTCTTTCATGTTTTGACATTGTCTGCCCCACCACAAAGCATGGTGTGTATCAGCATCTTCTGAAATAGTGGTTTCCTGTTGCTGTGAAACACTCACTGTTTGTTAACCTTGTAAATTCATGGACATAAAGCATATATCATCGCCCACAACCACATCTAAAAACAAATGTCAACCCCAAAGTTATCACACCTATTAAGATGGGTACTACCAAAAAAATAGAAAATAACAGTGTTAGAGCAAATGTTAGGTAGGATGTAGAGAAATTGCAGCCCTTGTGCACTGTTGGCAGGGGTGCAAAATAGTGCAGCCTCTATAGGAAACAGGATGGTGGTTCCTCAACAAATTAAAAGATTAAAGGCAGGATTTCAAAGAGCTATTTACACACTTATATTCATAGCAGCACTATCCAAAATAGCCAGAAGGTGAAAGTAACCCAAGTAACCATCAACAGATGGAGTGATGAACAAAATGTGTTATATACGTACAATGGATTATTATTTAGCATTAAAAAGGAAAGAAATTCTGACACAGGGTACAACATGGACAAACCTTGAGGACATTACGCTAAATGAAAAAAGCCAGTCACAAAAAGGAAAATACTGTACGATTCCACTTATATGAAGTATCTACAGTAGTCAAACTCAGGGAAACAGAAAGTAGAACAATGGTTGCGTGGGGTTGGGGGGAGGGGACCAGGAGAGCTGTTTAATGTGTATAGAGGTTCAGTTTTGCAAGATGATCAAGTTCTGGAGACCGGTTACACAGCAACGTGAATATACTGACTACTAATCTGTACCCTTAAAAAATGAGTAAGATGGCAAATTATATGTTATGTGCATTTTACCAGCTAAAAAAAAAAACACTGAGCCCACCCTGATGGCCTAGTGGTTAAAGTTCCGTGCTCTCACCACTTGGGCAGCCCAGGTTCAGTTCCCAGTCGCAGAACCACATCACTCACCTATCAGTTGCCATGCTGTTGCAGCGGCTCATGTTGAGACCTAGAAGGACTTACAACTGTCAACGAAAATAATCCATAACCAATCTATAAATGAAAATTTAGGAGAGTTTATTCTGAGCTGAAATCTGAGGACCATGGCCCAGGGCCTTTCTTCCTGAAGGAAGAAAGGGCACTGAAGAAGTGGGATGCACAGAGTGGTTATATACCCCCAAATAGGATGTTTCATATAGGATTGAAATGTCCCTTTTACAATAGTCTCAAGACTGCTCTGTCTGCACAGTGATTGATGGAAACAGCAGATAGGTCTGCTGTGTGGGTGAACACAGCAGGATGGCAGGTCTGCTGTCTTGAGCTGGGTGGTCACAGGTGAGCACAGCAATCAGTTCCTAGCCTAAGGAAAGATGCTTATCCCTAAGGAAATGCCAGCGTGGGGGGAAGTTGCACCTTTATCTTAAGGCCATTTGTTCTTGCCATAGGAAATGTTTTAAAGCAGACATACAATGCGTGCTCAACGGTCACGGTCAGGCCCTTTTGGGAAAAAAAGAGTCAGGCCAAATTAGGTTTACACCAAATGGGTTCCTCATATACTCCAATATATCTTATTGCTTGCCATTTCTATTTGTCACAACTATAATATACAACTATGCGCTGGGGCTTTGGGGATGGGGGAAAAAAGAGGAGAACTGGCAACAGATATTGGCTCAGGGTGAATCCTTAAAAAAAAACCAAAAACATTAAGATATTAATATTTAACCTCACTTCTAGGTATTTTCTCGGAATCACTGACTCAAAATTCAAATTTACGATCGTCAATTATACCTCATCACTTTATTCACTCTCACTCCCAGCATAATCTCATCCAACCTCAAACGTGAATTTAAATACCATTTACGCATTAATGATTTCCAAATTTCTTTTTCCAGCCCTGACCTCTCCCCTGACTCTCACTCAACAGCTCCAGTTGACTGTGTGATACTTAACATGTCAGATATGAAATTCTTGAGAACACTCACCCCACCTGTTAGCCCCATGATCACTCCATCTCAGGATCCCATCTGGCAAGACCCTCAGATAAGTGGTTTTCAACAGGTCAACTTTGACCCTCAGGGAACAAAATATCCGAAGACATTTTTGGTTGTCATAACTCAGGGGGAAGGGGAGGGGTACATGAAGAGTATATAGACCAGGGATGTCGCTAAATAGCCTACAATGCACAGGATCGACGCCCTTGAGAAAAATTTATCTGGCCCAAAATGTCAATAGCACTAAGGTAGAGAAACCTGTGTATAAAGCATAGTTGCCCCCTCTCTCTCACAATCCATATTTATCAGTCAGCAAATTACGTTAGTATCACCTACAAAATAAGCCCAGAATCTGATCACTTTCATCACGTTCATCCTGGTGCCAATAATGGTCTCTTACCTATGAAATAACTAAGATAGCCTCCTTACTGGTACCCCCAGTTAGGAGATAAGCATCCAGCCATGTCCTCTATAGTCTAGATAACACAACGGTCAGCGTAATCCTCTAAGATTCTCAATCAGTTCAAGTCACTTCTGTCTAAAAGACCCTTCCACAGAGCAAAAGTCCAATTCCTTAGAAGGTCCTACATACTCTTCACACTCCCACTTTCTCATTTGCTCCCACACTTTAATGACATATGCCTCTTTGCTGTTCCTCACACAATCTCCAGCCTCAGGGTCTCTGCACTTGCTGTTGAGTTGAGTTATCTTAAAAGCACTTGGACCAGAGATCTGTAAGACTAACTGCTGTTCCTTTTGTCTAGTCTCTGCTTAAATGACACCTAATCACTGAGGCCTTCTGTGACTACCCTGCATTAAAACATACCTACACCCCCTCCACTACCTATCCTCCTTTATCTTCCTTTTCCAGAGCAGTGTATACATATATATATATGTATATATCTTCTTCTCCAGGAACTGGAGGAGATCAACAAATATTTGTGGAATAAATGATTGCTCTCTTTCCCAACTATTTCACTTTAGAAAACTACATAAGTTTGCTATGCATACTGGTCTACCATCTGCTTTGCTATAAAAGTACCCAAATTCTACAATGGACAGCTTCAATCTTTGAGCATACAATATAAGCCAAATCTGGCTTAACCTATCATTAATGTGTTCACTATACAAAGTCTTGTTCTCTCAGAAGAAACTGAAGAGAAACCAGATAGCTTCTGGGTATAGTTATTTTTTTAATATAAGCTCCATAAACGAGGTGGTGAATTCGGAGGCTGGTTGTTGGCAATGTCCAGCAGAGTATCAGTCACAGAAGATAATCAAAATCAAAGATATTTAAAGCACATATATCACCTATTCCACTGGTTCCCAACTTCAGTCACCCACATACCCACTTCCATGATTTTGGCCATACCCATGTCCTACATTTTTCCCTATAAATTGATCCACTTCTTTTACTAAGCTTCCGACAAAGCAATAATTTCCATTAAATCTGCAGTTGTTCTTTATTCAATATATATTAAAATAATTATGGAACTAACAAAATGTAAGATGTTTATTCATACAGCACTTAATATCTAACACATTGCTGGTGGTTTCCATTTTACACTTTGGGAAACACAAAATGCTCTTCATTTATTAAAAAAAACTCTGAAGAGCTTAGTGCTTTACTTGATGTCAACAATTAATTAGAATCAAGACTTTCCCAACTTTGCGTTCTGGTTTCATGCAGACTATGGAAAACACATTGCATGTGCATCACTTAAATAGTATTCTGTTATGTATGATGAGCATAAATTATACTGTGGGTGAAACATAAAGTCAACAGAATTAAAAGTCTCAGATCAGTGGGAATATTTTATTTTGCCATGAGAGACAAATAGAAATGCAGTAATTACTATGTAGAGCACTTTTCTGCCACCAAGGTAGTTAGATATGGTTATACAAATGAAAAGCATATCAGTTTTTCAAACAGCAGTGTTTCTGTTTTTGAAAATATCTTAAAGATCCAAAGGTTTGGCAGAAGTTTGGAAACATGGTTAAAGTAAGGTCTTCATAGGATGACCACATTTTCCAAATGAAAAAAGGAAACATAGTATCTTCAGGACCAGCCTGTGTTTTACCACTATACTAGTAAGAAGTTAATCAAATTGCTGTACACTAGATTGCTACAGTAAATTCTCCTGTCTAGTCTAGTTGGGTGGGAAGAAAAGGAATGTTGGCTAAAATCATTCTCTATTGGTCTTCTACCTAGCTCTCCTTTAATATCTTAAAATAAAGCATCATAATTTCACACATACAAATCCTACACATCTTTTGTTGAGTTATTCTTAAGTATCTTATCCTTTTGTTGCAATTTTTTGAGGTGATGTGCAGAAATAATTTATTTATATCTATCAACCTGGCTAGACTGTCATTACTTCTAATAAGGTGTCTGTAGATTATTTAGGATTTTCTATGTGAGAAAATCACAGCAAGAAATGATAGAATTGGGCCAGCACAGCGGTGTAGTGATCAAGTTTGGCACACTCTGCTCTGGCGGCCTGGGTTCGTGGGTTCAGATCTTGGGCCCGGACCTACAGCACTCAACAAGCCATGCTGTGGCGGTAACCCACATATAAAAACAGAGAAAGATTGGCATAGATGTTAGCTCAGGGCCAATCTTCCTCAAACAAAAAGGGGAAGATTGGCAATGGATGTTAGCTCAGGGCCAATCTTCCTCACCAAAAAAAAAAAAAGAAAGAAAGAAAGAAAAGAAAAAAAGGAATGAAAGAAACAAAATTAAGTCAGATCTTTTATGTCTTTGATTTTATTTTACTCCACAGACCAGGGGCCCTCCAAAACAATATGAATTTAAGCAATAATAGCTCATATTCTTGTCTGATTCCTGATTTTTAAAGTGAATGTTTCTAATGTTTGGATGAATAAATATAATGTTTTCTAATTCCTTTAAAATTTCATACAATTCACTATCATAGTATTCTTTTCAAATGACCATGTTAAGTGGAAATTTCTTAAAGCCACTACTATGCTGTAATAGACAAGAGTTGGGTGATTATCCAAATCACAATAACTTTCTTGTTTCTAAAAACAGTCCTGATAGTCAGAGAAACACATGCAACAGACTCCGTTCCCCTGGTCTTGGGTGATTGGTCAAGGGTCTTTAAATGACCTTGGCTGGGCCAATCAGAGCACTTGTTAAAGTTTTTTTTTTTTTTAGTTTACCACGGGAAATGAGACAGGCTCCCTCCAGAAACAACTTCTGTGAGGTATGGTGGGAGCATTTCTGGCCAACATGTGAAAGAAGCCAACTTAAAGAATGAAGCTGACAAGCAAAGCAAAGGCAGAGAGAAAAATCCTCTCAGAGGCCTCAGAGTTTGTGATTCTGGCTGTCCCTAAATCCCACATGCGACATGGACCTTCCCACAGATAAACGAGATGCCCCAGTGTCTTCCTAATCAATTTTCTGTTTGTCTAATGAATAACTGTTCTAGGTAACACACAAATAGCAAATTGCATGAAGTAACACAAGGCATCTTGGTAAGAACCCACTTTTGTCTTCGAGTTATGAATTCTGATTCTAGGACAAAGGGCAATTTTGTGAACACTTTGTTACTTTTGTTTAGTATTATAACAAAGTAAAATGTAATAAATTATTATACCATAATTTTACAAAAATGTTACCATTGGGAGAAATCAGGTAAAGAATACACAGATTTCTTTGTATTATTCCTTATAATTGTGTGTGAACTTATAATTATCTCAAAATAAAAAAGTTTAATTAAAAACGCTTTCTCTCTTATCTTGATGGTAATTAAATTCACAATTTCTCTTACAGTGCATGAGCATTATGACTCTATGGTTTAATCACAAACAAAGACAAAAACATTTTGCTTACTGAAAAATATATCAACTTCTTATTTCTGAATATCTGGTCGGTCCATCAGGGGCTATTTCCCAACCATTCATAGCTTTACTATTTAAAATTTCCCTTCACGATACCTTTCACCGCTGCTTTTCTAGTCTACCTTATGTCTATTTAGGTTTATTTTCTCTGCCCTTAAAAATTAAGTACCCCATCCAGGTCTCAAAAAATTGGGAGGGGGAATCAGTTACCCAATGACTTTATATAAATTTACTTTTTATAATATCAAAGTCTCTTTGTGCTTCCTATCAAAAAAAATTTTAAAACCATCAAAACATGGTTTATAAATGTACTAAAGACTAGTACGTCCCGAGTTGTACCAAAGAAAAATGATGGCTGACACTGCGGAGTAAACGTATTTTTGAAAGTGCAAAGGTAAAAACAGAAATATTTCAACATGCTATGCAATTATAAGACTCCAAGATAAAGCCTATACAATGGGGATAAATGGCGAAGTCAGAGGATAAAAGAACTGAAGATGGGATGAAAGAGTTAGGAAGCACAGCTGCTGTGTCTAAAATATTTACAGCCATAAGCAACAAAAACCTTAACACTCAAAGATTCATGCCAAGTAGCAAAACTAAGAAAAAGACATTTTCAACACAGTTTATATGCTGAGAGCAAAAAGAAGAAAAAAAAAAAGAAAATGAATGTGAAAGTTCTTTATTCAAGTATACTAGTTTAAATTGACTGCTTTTAAAATAGCACTATCTGGTGGAAAAGTTCCCTTTAAATCTTTCCATATAGTCAAGGTTAATCTTAAAAAAATAAAGGGGTCTTGGGAAACAGGAAAATATAAAGATTAGATGCTTATTGTCAAATATCCATTTACAAATCTTTAAATCTAGCAATTTGACATATACCCATGAAATATGTCAAATTGCTAGATTTATGGCATCAATCATAAGAAAAAAATTCACATCCAAATGTTAATAAAACTAATATACAAAAATACAAACATATTTTAAAATTAGTGCCACCTCAGTTCCCTCTGCTGATTTCTAGCCATGACAGCAGAACTTCTAATAGCATACTACCTTAATTTAAGGAAAGCACGAGCTTCTTTCCTTTCCAAGGGCTAGTAAAGAGCACCACAATGGACTCTGTTTTCCCTCTTACTCCCTTTCCTATACTCTAGGCTGGAAGTGTTAACGAGCAGTGAAATGCCTAAAAGGCAGTCTGCCAGGATAGGCTTCACTGTCCGACCCCTACAATCTATCTATACTTTAAGACCTTTTAGAATTTTGACAGACATTTCTAGCTGACATTAAGTGTCCTAAGTCTTTTTCAGTTATAGAATCAAAAGACATAATTCACAAATATGAACACTTTGAACTATTTTCTGAAATCCTAGCACTTACCCTATTCAAGTTCTTCACACTAAATTAATGAATTTTACTCAAAGAAAGTTTATTTCTCTATTAGACTTTACCTTAAAGAATTAAGTTAAACAGTGAGAAATGGTAAATAGGAAGCTGTGATAACTCTCAACAACCACATTTTCTATTTCTGTATGCACTGCTAAGCACTATACTAAATTTTGGACAACCAAGATTATATATAGTAGGTGTTCTGAAAACAAGGAAAGAAAGAGTACAAAGGAGATCAGGATTCTGTCCTCAGCGTGTTTAAAATTTAAATGAAAAAGAGAAGACACAGGATATAACAGAACAGTGAGCTTGAAGTCTGAAGACCTGACACTGAGTCCTTCACATTCAGCTCTATCACCTACTAGTGGTATGTGTTACCTGGAGTAACTCACTTACAGTCTGAGCTTAGTTTCGGATTGTTGTAAGAATCAAATAAAAATATATATAAAAGCACTTTGCGCACTTTAAAAAATACTAATGAATACTATTGCCAATAAAAAGTAAAATCCACTCTGGGTGCAGTCATGATGAATTGTGTGTGATCCGCCACCTCTCAATCCTACCTTCATATTTCACCAGATAACTGGAAATCATGGGAGGCCTCTATAATACAATAAACACCATCATCAGAACTTTGTACGTGGACAACATTGAGATGTTTTATTTTCCTAAAATTTCAGATGAAATCACTATATAAAAATCTTGGTACGTAGGCCAGCATACCTAGAGTTTGTTTCTAAGTTAACCTAAGACATACCAGAAATATGATCCATACTCATGTATGTGGAATGTTGGCATATCTGAGACAATAAGAGAAACTAGATGACTTCACAGATAATTGGTCTTAAGCCTATAACAGCATCACTGCCAGAAACTCAGAGATTAATCAATATCACCTACTGATGGCCAATGCAAAAGTTTATGGCAAAAGATTAAAGCAAAATCTTTCATCAACAGAATAAGGACAACAACATTTAAGAAATTCTCCAACTTTGTGAATCCTTGGTTCAGAGGGGCAAAAAAAAAAAGACTTAAATAGGTTTATTGAACATTTTTGGCTCTTACAGGCCAAAATTTGATACAGGAACTGTCAATGGATTGATGGAATAAGTTTCTGCTGAAATATATGCCTGTTTAAACATGATGAAGAATTTGAATATTAATCTAATCTCAAAATGTATAATGCCCGTGTTCTTCGAGTTTTTGTAAGATACTGAAATACACCTAAAGTGCTTAATCAGCATCTCATATACTATATTAAAAATACATGTTTGCTATTGTTATTATGCAGTTTTTAATTAAAACAGGGTCTTAGTTTGTAACATTATGGATTATGTGAAGGCTCTGGAGTCCAACAAGCTGGGCTTAAATCCTCACAGTACCACTGATTAGCTTTGTGCCTTTGAGTTTTTCTCTTCTTTAAAATGGGTGTATTAATAGCATAGACCTCAGAGGGTTGCTGTGCAGATTAAATTAGTTAAAAATATGAAGCAACTGTAGCAGTGACTGGTACCTTGAAACTGCTCAGAGTCAGCTGTTACCATCTAAAGCAGTGATTCCCAGGAGAAACATAATCCAAACCACATAGTAACCGACACATTTCAGGTGCTCAATAGCCACATATGACTAGTATCTAAGGTACTGGGCACCACAGATATATTTCTTAAATCTCTTAAGACTCATAAGACTCAAAATCTTATGTCAATAACCAAATAACTTATGTTTCTCATATATTTTTCTTTCTTTCTTTTTTTGCCAGGGAAGATCAGCTGTAAGCTAACATCTGTGCCAATCTTCCTCCACTTTTTTTTATATGATGGTCACCACCACAGCATGGCTGACCAGTAGTGTAGGTCCATGCCTGGGATCTGAACCTGTGAACCTGGGCCACTGAAGCAGAGTGTGCTGAATTTAACTACTACACCATGAAGCTGGACCTCATTTTTCCTTTTTTAAATAAAGATCTAAAACTACTTTGATTTTGCCCCCTATTAACCCTTATGTAGGACTGCTTATGTTTTAAAAAGTGTAAGAAAGGAAAATAGAGCTTTTAATACTTTATAAAGGAAGTGAACATTAAGATTATAAATTTCCCTACCAGTCTCTCACGATGTTTTTATTCCAAAGTTATACCCAGACACCTAGCCCATTTCAGGAAAGTGCTTTCATTACCCAAAATAATGAAAAAGACTAATAAAAGATAAAAGATATAAATATGAATTTTATATAAATATAAATAATAAAGATAAAAAAGACTAATCTGGGCACTGAATACAAAGAATATAAATCCCAAAAAACTAAAGAAAAATTTGTAACTTAGGTCAAATGTGAATGTTAAATGTTGTGGGTGATAATGGTAAAAAAAAAAAAGTTCTTATATTAATCAAAATGAAAACTATAAGAAATAAGTCCATCTGTATAAATTGTTCAAGATAAGCATTATCTAAAATATTCTGAAGTTGAGTCTTCCTCAATTGGCGACAAAGATATAGCTAAGAAGAAAAATCTCCATTCACACCCACACCCACACATTTGTCAAGGTCAGGGACACAGTACCCAGAAAGTGAGGGGCCCAGGGGCAGGGGTAGAGGAGCAGCACAAGGTAGATCAGGTAATTTGGACCCTCTATCCTGAAGCACACTGCAGCCACTGGGTCTACATCCTATTAGCTTCTATCTATTATTGTCTTCTCTCTCTACTACGGTCAAGCGAAGAAATGGGACTTTGAGCAACCCGTCCCAACAGCTTTCTGCTGCTTCTCCCACTGATCTAAATCTCCTCTGTTGATTCTACCTCACCTGACCAAACTCAGGACACCCTGCACCTCAGGGCTCAATCCTCCCACCTTTTCTCTTCTATCTGCACACTCACAGACTGGGTGATCTCACACATTCCCATAGCTTTAAATGCCCTCTACATGTTGACAACTTCTAAATTTATATCTCTAGTCCCATCTGCTCCCCTGAACTCCAGACTCATATATCCAGCTGCTGCCTAGACAAGGCTACTTACATATCCAGTAGGCACCTAAATAGATTCAAAATTTAACTATTTCTTCCCATCTCCTCCTTCATCTCAATAAATGGCAATATCTTCTACCAGCTGCATTATTTTTCTTTTTAGCACTTACCACCAAACATAATTTGTTTAATGTCTGTTTCTTCCCAGGAGAATGCAAGTTGCACGAGAGCAACTATTTCTGTCCCAATATATAAGGACTAAAGGGGACTAATTTAGGCTGCGTGGAAAATGCAGGCCCCCAGAGGAGACAGACAGGGTGAAGTATGGATGACAAGATGGAGCCAATCACGAGAGGACAGGGATGAGGATGTTCGAGACAGAGGAAGTGACAAACACAAGCAAAGGTCCCAGTGCAAAAGAACTTGTAGTGACACACAAGGAAGAGCAGAAAGCAAGCCAGTGGGGATAGGGAAAAAGGAACAGGAGGGAGAGTACTGAGAAGGGAGGAACTGGGGCTGGAGTACGGTTCCAGGGATTCAGGGAGAGGGAATGTCAAGACCAAAGGCCTGGAAGCAAGAGTCAAATTCAGTATTTCAATACAAACAACAAAGAAGAGGTTACCAAGATCTCTTTCAGAAGGCCTCCCTGAGCATCTCATGCTTCCCTAGGGGGTTCTCTTGGTATGTCAGTATTCGTTCAAATTAATTTCGAACAATCTGGGCTAAAATGGTAGCATTTGCTCCACTGAGTCAGCTATGATCTGAAACAAAATAGAGCAGTCTCTGGTGATACAGAGACCGAAGCAAGCTTACTATGATGTTTACATGGCTTAGAAGCCTCTCTTTGCCTTGGGACCAGTCTCCGAGTCTTGCCACCAGCACATCTGATCTAGGACATCTCTAAACAAAATAATTTAAGAGCTGCATCCTATGGGAAAAAACGCTAACATTTCCAATAAAGACATATTTGAAAAAAAAAAAAAAAGAAAAGCTTATGTCACTTATCAATACCATATTCTAACTGTAAGTAATAAGCATTTTACTAAGGCCATTACAAAGTGTTACTATTTCTTATATTTATGTCGTTAAAAGGCTGTTCTTGTGTAGCCACGTGATGGCAGGTGTCAATCAACTTCTTAGAAAATGCTGCATCACGGAAGATGGTTTTTCGAGTAAGAAGTATGAGACAGGACAATCTATACCCTCGAAAGTTTCTAAAATGGGTATTTCCTATTACTTTCACTTTGAGTCACTTTTTGTTTCATTTTTACTATGCATTTTTGGTTGGCTTTAGCAGAATATGCTTTAAAAACTCAATACTTAAAGTTTGTAAGGAGCTAAGAGGAGGTTCCATTTCTAAAAATCAATGTTTCTTTGGGATCTTTTTCTGCAAATAGTCTTTACGTTACCCAGAGGATGTATTCATCTTACAAAGTATGGCAAATCATTGGAAACAAGAGAATATGTTTAAATTATTGTGTCCTTTTTCATCTTGTTGAGATTTTATTTTTGCTTAGTCACTTAGGTTTCGCTCAAATTTAATTAATACATAATAAGTCATGATTTATTACTGAAATAACAGAATGATTAAGTGGCTTTATAATCAATTATAGAACTCCTTTACACTTTCCTAGAACACTTAAAATATTCCACTTTCTAAATGAGCACTAATTTTTAAAACACAAATTCCTCAGCACATTTTGCCCAAAATCTGCTAGCAGTTATGCCTTCAGTTGTAGTAACATCATATGACTGATTAATCACTCCAATATTTAGATTTATATGTTTGACTCCTCTTATATAATCTTTGCGGAAGTGCAATCCATTAAGCTTTATCTATAGAGATTTTTCTTCACTGTTTTACATTCTTTATTTCAGACCTTCTCTGAAACAGGTAAAGCAAGCAAAACCCACAATATGACTTCACTCACGAATGCAGAATTTCCTCCTTGCCCTAACATGAGAAACACGGCTGACGGCAGAAGTGAAGACCTTTTAAACACTAAAAGCTGGTGGTCCAGGCTCCATCTCCATTGCTTATAAGACACTCTACCACGTTCCTCAGTCATTTCTTCTCCTTGAACTTTATACTTAATCCTGTCATCATATTGGATGATCTCAAGATCCTGCTCATAAAGTATCCAAACCTCTGAGCCCAGCTTTCTCAATTTTTAAGGTCTATCTCCCTGCACAGCCACATCCTAACTTCAGCATTATCTGTTCCAGCTCCACCGCCAAGTTCAGCGTATGTTTCAACTCTCACTCCTGATCACAACTTCCTTGTCCTCTCTTAGAATCTCCATTGTTCTAGTGAACCTTCAGCACAACTAAGTAGTCATGCGTGCCCTCTCTGCTTTCTAATCGAACGCTATCAATAGCCTCCTGCCTCATTTATCACTATACTCATTCAGGACCCATTTTCACATTATCATGTCCCTATAATTTAGCACCATGTCTTCCGTGCCAGCCACCAACTTGAATCTGGCCTTCATACTGTTCTTGCTGCTCACATTGCAGGGTTCTGGGTTTTGCTAGAAAAACTATGAGAGCATGGTAATTAGTCTTTCCTTGACATATTTATGATGTCTAACTTCAACAGCCTTTATTGTTGACCAGTAGTCCTTTTTCTCTTGTATAACCTGCTCGTGGCTGTTTTAAACTATTTCTACAAACTCCTCTCACAGCAGATGTCCATTCTTTCCTAACACTATTATCCACCTGTTCAACCAATTGACTTACTGTGCAAAGTCCTATGTTTTAACCAATCCTCTCTTCCTTTTCTCCCAGCGCGAGGAAGAGCTTTTCCCCTGGTGCCTGCAGGCCTCCTCAGTGCTTTAAGAACATTCCCTTGGCTCTTTTTTCTCCTGTAACCTACAATTCACTTTCTCATATTACTTAAACTAATAAATTTTCTAAAAATATAGCCCATGCTAGTTTGGTTTATCACTCTCTTGAACTATCTGCACAGGATTTGAATCACAACCTCACTCAACCAGGAATCGTTTATTCCCCTGGCTTCCATGCCATCTCCAACTCCATTTGCACATCTATATCACCAGTCTTTCCCATTTCTGTCATCAGCTCCACTTCTGGGCCAAAAGCACAGATACTGCCCATATCTCCCCATGGAACTTGGACTTCTTTTGTGTATCTCATAGAGCTAGAGTGAGGATTATATATAAAGCACTTAAAACAGTGTCCTATGAGCCTAAAGACTCCAATAAAAGTCCACCTCCAATTAAAGTTACCTCTCTCTGACCTCCCCAGAAAGGGTCAGTCTCCCATAGTGGCTTATATGTATCTAGTACAGATCACATTGTATGGCTGTCTCTCTGATACTGGGACCAGACCCATGGTAGGCTGACGTTTCGTAATGATGGTCACTCATCTCCCCGACATTTCTTCCCCATCTTATCTCTCTCTCACATGGCCGCCAAATTAATCTCTCCTGAATCCCATCTTGAGCCTCTCAATCTTCTATTCCAAAACTTCTAGCAATTTTCCCACTGCCTATAACAAACATCAAAACTTTCTTAGCCCAGCTCTTAAACCCCGCATATCGCCAAAACTCCCAATCAATCTTCCAATACCTTCTAAGAACCACCTGCCTTATTCTACAAATATACACAGTACTTCCTTCCACCTTGTGGCCTCTGCTCAAGTTCATTTATATGACTCCCACGTCCTACTTGTGTGATTCTTCCTTACCTCATCCAATGCTCCCTATCACTAAGGCCACCTTAAAGACGCCCTCCTCAAATTGCTCTTCCTTATCCATCTAGCAAATGATACCAAACCATGCTGCATTTCTAGCACATTTAGTCCGCACTTAAGTATTTTATTTATCTGCATATATAATTCCCAAACAGGATGGTGAAGTCAGTGATATCAAAGATGATGTTTTAAACAAGTCTGTAACCTTCACTGTAACTGACAATCAACATCTCTATCACCATCAACATTGATTCATTATGCGTCAGGTGCTGCTACAAATGTTTTACAACAATCCTTTGGGATATATATTGTTTTTCTCAACAAATAGGAAACCTGGGGCACAGAGAAGGGCCTTCACAGAAATTTGAACACAATGGCTACAAAATCATATTTGTGAATGAATAAATATATTACTAATAATTACGCTCTGATACTGTCATAGAAATTAATCCATCAAGCTAGAAGGTTTCCTCACTCTTCCCAGCCCAGCAAAATCCTTTCAGCCTTCAAGACCCAATTCAAATGTCTTTCCAAGAAAGAAAGTCTCCTGCTTTTCAAGAAAGTCTCCTGCTAACACCCTAGCCAAGTTAGTTGCTCCTTCTGTGAAGTGTCCTTAATACTTGTGTCTTTATTATAACACTAAGGTTATTAGAAGCTTGCTCAATTAGAGTGGGTTTCTGAATGGCAGTTTGTTCAATATTTTTAATTCTCAGAACAATTAACTGGAAAGCAAAATGAACGCAATTTACATCTGCTGAACAAACGAAATAAATAGAAATGGTACATCTTACAAGCAATATTTGATCATCATACTCACAATAGTACATACTCGTAACAGTGACATCATACTCACAATAGTACACCAAATTATAAGGTCTGGTATGGCTAAGTCTAATTCAGAAGGTCTAGTCTTCCTTTTAATACGTCCAAACAAAGCAGCATTCCTAAGAAACGGGGAATACACTTACCAGTCTTCTCCTTTCTTCTTCGACTGCAATGAGTAGTCTCGCAAATTCCTTAAGTGACTGAGCTATTTAGAAAATAAATTTAAAAAAAAAAGAATTAACCTTTTTTTATTGCTAATATCTAATTGCACAGGAATAAACATTACAATGAAGCTAGTTATAAACTTGTACATATTCTGAAGTTTTATGTGTTTATAAGCATAAAACAGTATATACCACAGGAGCTCAATGACTAACAGCTATATGTCAGTGTGCTGCAAATTGAAGTTTAGCACGTATCAAGTATAATGCTTTTCCTTCAAAGACACTACAGGAATAGTGTTTATATATAGTTTATACACTTAATATATATAAAACTAACACATCAATAAATAAAAGTACAGTATTGGAATCACTTCTAAACAGAATCCTACAAATAATGAAAAATGTATTAGATCAATAAGAAGCAATAAATCCAATACTATTTAGATGTACTTAGGAGCAGTCAGTAATGCAAGGTCTCCCACTAACTTCTTCCTAGAAGTTCAACAGTTATAGATACTTAAAAACAGATTCTGTATTCTGTATTACTCCCATACTCAAAGTATTTTAGACTTTTGCTAGTCAGCGTGGTCAGAAGGACCACCAGCCTCAGCATTTTGGAAGTTTGTTAGAAATATACACTCTCAGTCCCCACCCCAAAATCTGCACTTTAACAAGCTCCTCAGGCAATCCGTTTGCATATTAAAGTTGAAAGCACTGCTCTAGAAAACTATCTGAAGCTATATTGCTGTGGCCTGGGAAGAGGATCAAGTATTCAGAAACACTGGGAGAACAAACCCCCCAAAAAATAAACAGGGAGCTACAGTATCATATTCTTAAAAATGCATAGTCCCATGGAGGCTGGCCCCATGGCTGAGTGGTTAAGTTCGTGCGCTCTGCTTCGGTGACCCAGGGTTGTGCCAGTTCGAATCCTGGGCGCGGACATGGCACCGCTCATCACGCCACGCTGAGGCGGCATCCCATATACCACAACTGGAAGGACCCACAACTATGTACTGGGGGGCTTTGGGAGAAAAAGGAAAAATAAAATCTTTGGGAAAAAAAACTGCATAGTCCCAAGTGGCAACTGTGAAAGAGTAATTCGTCCACATCAATTCCTGTACCTTATGCTTAATATGGATTATTAACCAAAGTCAGAATGTTTGGATCACAAAACTAACAAAACAAATAAGGTGAATGCAAGATTTATTTTTATTTAAGCTTTGAACTCTCCCTCCCCATCCTTAATTCTTTAGGCTCCCCACCTCTTCCTTCACCCACACTAATACTGCAAACATTCTGTGAGACCGGGAGTGTAGCAAGTCTAGCATAAAGCCTACCATAAAGGCAGGGAAGAGAGGAAAACAAATCAAGTCTCATCAACAGAACTCTAAAGAGAAAGAATGTTTTCAATTCAAGAATTCAAAATTCCAATCTAGGATTTCTTTTCTCTTTTCAGAACTACTAGGTTTGTATTAACTAAGCTGGTTTGAAACGCTATCCCTGTGATTACTTCACACTGGGTTTTATTCAGTTACCAAAACAGAAATCACAGGATTACCTGGGAGACTCAGATTAATCTGATAAACACATTAATGGCATTAGAGTAAGTATAACTTTTTTTTAAACGTTTAGAAAAATGAGACTTTAATTTCTGCAAAAATAACTATCACTGCAATAATACTGCCCAGTTTTGACAAAAGAAAGTTGAACAGAAAAACATTTTACAAATATATCAAAAATCTTAACTGGAGTATGTGATAGCATACTATATTTTTGTACTTTTGCTAAAAAAAAGTATTCTATGATCATTCTGGCAGCTATCTACTGCCACAGAAGATCTCTATTGGCGAGCCTGAAAAAAATGGCAATAAAACTTCAGATGATGGAAGACAATGTTAACATGTCTACAGAGAAAGAAGCCAAGAGGTGGGTCAGTTTGGGCTACAGGAATTGGAGGTAGCACGTCCTATGAAAATGAGAAATTAGAGGAGATCTAAATAGAAAGAGTACTTGAAAGTCTGTATAAGAAACACTTTAACTCCAGATTTCTATTCAATGCCTCTCAACATTTTTATAAATATCAAAAAAACCCACAACAAACAACAACAGAAAACTTACCCCTACATGCTTCCTTTTACTGGAAGCTATTGGATAATGCACTCTAACAAAACATGGGAATAAATCCAGAGAAGAGGATATGGAATCTAGAAATAAAACATCCAATATAGCAGAGCAGTAAATGGAACTCTCAGGACAGCACAGAGATATTCCAGGACAACAGTCGTGCAAAAGGTCCAGACAGGATCTTGTTTAGATTGGAGGAACAGGTTAGGGGCTCCAGGAAATGTCTCCAGAGAAAGGTAAATAGAACAGATCAATATCCTGACATATCTGAATGTAATGAGAGGAAATTCATATTTTTTTTTTTAAAGAAAATTCAAAGGCAATTATTATCTCCTGGGTAAACAAAGCTATACAAGCAACACAATCAAAATAAATGAAATGGCTGAGGGCCGGCCCCATGGCACAGCGGTTAAGTTCACATATTACGCCTTGGCAACCTGGGGTTTGCCGGGTTGGATCCTGGGTGCAGACCTACACACTGCTTGGCAAGCCATGCTTAGCAGGCATCCCACATACAAAACAGAGGAAGATGAGCACAGATATTAGCTCAGGGCCAGTCTTCCTCAGCAAAAAGAGGAGGATTGGCAGCTGCTGTTAGCTCAGGGCTAATGTTGCTCCAAAAAAAAAAAAAAGAAAAGAAAGAAATAGCTGAGTTGTAACATGTACAAAGTCACTGTACTACAAACATTAAAAATGGATTTTGCCAAAATTAAGTTTTAACTCTATTGAGAGAATAGGGGAAAAGAGCACGTAAGACAGTTGAACTCAAGACATAGTGTGACAGCAGTAGAAAGTGAAAAGATGGTATCTAAAAGCTGGAAAAAAAAATCAAGTAGCAGTAAGATAATAATGGTCTCAAAAGAAATAGCAGAAATGGCTAAAAGTTCAAAGTGGTCTTTCTGGGGAATTAAGAATTAAGTGGTGGGAACTGGTAGACAGGAGACTGCTAGTTTTTGTTAAGCCTAATAAATCTGTAACTTTTAAAACAAATAATGAAAAATAAAAGATGCTACAAATACTTTATTTTCCTACTAGCCTAAATTGTAGGGAGGGCATAGATCATATATTATTAATTTTCCCAAAGGGTTAAGTAATACTTAGCCCATAGATTCCTGTTGACAGCTATTTCTGGAATAAAAATACAGCTTGATTTTAGACTGGCAGGGCTACACTACAACCTCCCACTTGGTCAACCCAGAAAATGATCACCGGCCCATGTAATAGTGCCTAGTAGTCCCAGGCAGTATTTTACTACGATGACTGCAGAAGTCCACAGGCTTCCCCAAGGTAACTACTACTCCAAGAGTAAATTGTGGAGAAGCCTTAAATCAGATTTTGGTTACAAGTAAGGAAACTCAGGTTCTCATTTTGCTGTTGTATCTCTTTGTCCACAAATGAATGATGCTGTTTTCTGCTTTACTTGAATGGTTTTCCGGTCTGTTTCCCATATAAATACTATTTATAGACTCAGCATAATAATAGCTGATTATAATGAGAACGTCTGAGAAGAAAAATTTTAACATGCAAAAGCAATTGCATGTCTGGTTTCTTGCAACAAAAACGACTTTCCCTCCAGCAGTTTTCTGGGTCTGCCCCAATTTGACAGTAAGTTTTATTCCCTCTTTGTCTTTTGTTGATTTTTCAGGTAAATGACTTCAAAAAACTAAGATTGTTGTCTTTATATATTATAGTCTCGGTTCCACAGAAGTGTATGTTTCTTGGTCCAAAAGAAGATATTCAAGGTCATCATTTGTTCTATAAGAAAATGAAAAGCCAGGAACACTAAATATTTATTTCATGAATTAGTGACAGCAATCTACTAACTTTTCAAACCCATATCTAATATTTTCCCCTAAATTTTATTTATAATGATGTCAAAGTATTGCATTAATAGTTTATTCAGCACAACAAAACATAACACAGAAGGAAAATGGGATAGCCAGTCACTTCCCCGCTTGCCCCACCCTCAAAGTCTAACAGGAACCTCTGTCATAAGTCAGTCAGATCTAAGCTACCTAGCGTACCTCAGCAGCTCGCTAAGGATGAGAGGCCGGTGTTAGAATTTCTGGTGCATGGGACCCACAAATGCCTTAAGAGACCACAAAAACTGGAAGGAGTCCATTCTCCACCAGACCTTGGGCGCAAAACATACACAAAATGACCCCCCAGCACCCATCCCAGTGCCTTACATAAAAAGTTATTGATCTTGTGACTGCTCGAACCATTTCTTCTAAAACTTTACTTAAGCAAATCTGAAAATTTTTTTATTACATGCAAATTTCTAATACCCAAATACTTTCTTTTATAAAAACAATTATTTGTGATGCTCCATACTTTATTTATCAATATTAATATTTACATAAATAGTAACCATTTCATTATCTGCTTTGAGAGTCCAAACTATTGTCAAATATAACAGCTGGTCCTGCAATTACAGATTTCGACCGTACCTAGACAATATGACAGGAGCTTGATTTAGTGAGAGCAGCATTCCAAAAACAATACTTAATACACAATGGGCTTTCAATAGATGATCGTTAAAAATGAATTAATGAGTTTAACAATACATTCCCACAGTCTATTTGCTCTATAAGGAGAAACATACCAATTCTTATTCTAGGCGTCATAAAATATTATGAAAAGGACAGGCCAGATACTTTGGAAAATTATGTTGGCTATCCACATTCTTGCCACCTGCATGAAACTTTCCTGGCTGTATTCACCAGTAATAATCTTTCCCCTTCCTGACCATCTGGACTATGAGATTACTGGAGAGAAATCAAAATACAGTTTTCTGGATAAATTTTAACTTTCCAACAAATTATTGAGGTCCAGAATTTTGCTATAGGTTTCCTTTTTATCTCCACAGTGTGATATTGGAAAAACACTTTTGGAACAAAAGAAATATATTTTTCAGGTGTATTTATGACAGGTCGTAGAGTATAAACATGCACAAAGACAGCAGTTGAATTATACCTAGACAGTGAGGAAGCACAATCGCTTCTATATTTACTAATATCATAAATTCTGAAACATTCCTGAACTGGGTAAAATATCTATTTCCTAGCTTAATCTTTTCAGCAGGCTTAAATTCACCCTATTTTTGACTGTGGAAAACCTGTTTAGTGTCTGGAAATACCAATGAGAGAGAATAAAAAGAATTACTCCCTGGTCGTTGTTGCCATAACTTTTAACTACCTTAAATACTAAGCATCAAACTATTCAGTGTTTCAACAATATCTCAGCATGGGCTTTACAGATTTTACAACTAGGAGGAGAACTGAGAAAGCATGTCACTCTTGCATCCAACCAACATTTATATCATAATCAGACAATTACGTGTTAAATATTTCTTCCAGGAGTCTTTCCTCAAACCTAAATACATACTCAAAAGTACAGATCACAAATTCAGTGACAATTATGTCAACAACACATTTTTTCACTTTATTAGAGACAGCAAATCACTTATGACATTCAGATATGCTGATGAATACGAGAGAACTGAGTTAGCAGTAGGATTATAGACTTGGTTAAATCTCAAGGAAAACACGAAAACCTGTAAAAGTCTATAAAAACCGGATTGAACTAATGCAGTCATATTTTATAAGTCCAGATTATGCCCCAGCAGTCTTCATTTTTCTATTTGGGTGTGAGATGTAGGCTCTGTCAAGTTCTTTCTTAGTATCCTTCTGGCACTGACTTTTCAGGAAGAGTAGGAGAAAGGCAGTAAAACGTCAACACTTAACTGAGGATATGAGCCAGAGCAGGTGAATTTGTCTTATCCTCTAGATCTGACCACACTGAGAAAAACAGGAGTCGAATCAACATACACAGGCAAGTGACACCCAACATTACACTACATGGCATGCTATGATCTAACAGGGAATCACATGAGCAGTTCATGCCTGCAACTCCCACTGAGGGTGTTTGAATTCTTTGAACATTTAAAAGATCAAAGGTAGCATACTGATTGAAGTATTCAATGGAAACTTTTGGCTCAGAAACAATTTAACCCAAAAACAAAGCAAGCAGCACAATCAGCTTGTGGTATTCCTGAATACTAAAACACTAAATAACAAATACGGCAAACAGATGGACTGATATAAAAAGTGACACCAACTCTCCCACCAGATACTGTGTGTCTCTGGTAACAACACCCTCACTGATGGGCTGTCCACTTTGTCTGCAATACTGGCATTATCTGAAACCACAAAGTCTAGTTCTTTTCTGGAAGCCACAACACTAAATAAGATTTTTCCACTCCATTTGTGGCTTCAAGCTCCATGGAGGCCCAGTTGCAAATAAATTCCTTCCTAAACCAACAGAATAAAAAGTCACAGGCCCACTGCCCAATGCTGGCAGGTCACTGTAATACAC
Organism: Equus quagga; assembly: GCF_021613505.1. NCBI lineage: Eukaryota > Metazoa > Chordata > Mammalia > Perissodactyla > Equidae > Equus > Equus quagga. The sequence continues at coordinate 51,046,396 of NC_060280.1, read as the reverse complement.
CCCAGTACTAGAGGCATAACCTTTCTTCTAACACTTCACGGCCACTTGGAATCCAAGGTCTCATGAAGAACTACATGGAAATTTACTTATCTTTGAGGTAACTAAACTGGGTTCTCCACAATGTCCTTCTGGTGCTCAGTTTTTGTATTTAATTGCAAACTCAAATCAAAAGGAGATTAATCTTGAAAACAAGTCTCTGAAAACTTGCACTGAAATTCTTCCTTTATATCCTACCAAAGCATCCTAATGTTGCCTTCAGGTGAATCAGGTTTTGGAGAATATGAGATGTACCATGTTGGAAGAGCATATTAGATATTATTTTAGTAATAAAAAGTTATTTAATATTATAGCATAGTTTGCCAACTAAGCATCAAAGAACAGTAAGAACTGCACAGCCTACAAATGAAAACAGTCATAAAATTAAACTTTTATCAAGTTGACCAGGTGCTCTGCATAGAGTTAGGAACTGCCTCATCTCTGCTTCATCACTTGTCTATTACCATCAACTGTGCCACATTTCGTCTGTTCAGTACTCAGATGCCAATCCAGACTCTGAACAGGACACATGGACAGAATCTCCACTTTGGAATTCACTGGCTTAATATCAAGCGATTTCTTTCTGCTTTCTCTTGGTCCTGTTTATCCTTTCCCCATACTACCCAGATCCTTTGCAGGGGTTATGACCAGTAATCTAGTCTCCTTGTAAATTCCCCAACACTTGTTCCTAGTGCTCCCCTCCACACCTGGGCTCTGACATTCCATGGGTCCTCAGGCACTAACCTGTGTTATACTTTAATCTGGTCTGTCAACATGGGTCACAACACTGCCTGCCACTTCATATTTGGGCTGAGATTCAGAACTTGTGGCCAAATTGTCAATCTTCCACTCTTTTCTGGTCTAACTGGATACTCAGCCTGGTTTCTCTTATCCTCACTGGCATAACAACTGGACTCAAAAGAAGACAGACAGCTTCTGTGAGCCAGGGGCTTCACCTGTAAAAGAGAGTTACCACTACTGCCACAGATTGTTAGGATTACCTATTAAAATGGAGAAGAATTGTAACTCCAAGACGAAAGTCACCATGGATGCACAGAAATAACTCTAGACTGCGTAACTAACATTCTTTTCTTCATATACTCTCCTGAACTGAGATAGGACCTTTTAGTAATACCTGCTTTGAAATTACCAAACTACAAGGTAGTTTGAGAGTTCTAATATACTCACTATATATGTATACTGGGCTTATACATATTATATAATATGTATATAATATATAAAATTCACATAAGGCTAAATTTTGGCAAATAAATACACACAAATATAAAAAGACAGCCTTTCAGTTTCACACACTTCCAAAGCTTGATTCCAGTTGGTTTCTTCCTGACTTCATGACACTTCCTCACTAATTCAAATGAATTTCATCTGAATTCTAGCAACACTCTTTCACTAGGAGACTTTACGTTAACGCAGTAAATATTGCTGTGTAGAGCATAGTCTGCAAGTCATATATATTTATTGTTTTCTTTCCAAACTTACATGTTAGAAAATGAAGAACTGTGCTATTGTGATACTGCCTTGTTTTCGTTTTGTTTTGTTTTCATGATATTTCACCTGTTTTCCAAAGCCAAAATAACCCCCAATTCAGAAACCATTTTCCCAAGGTGTAGACCACTCACACTTTGGAGCACCTCTACTATCTCATTGAATGTCACACAATGATATGAGGTGCTGAAGTAGGTGTTATCTTCATTTTGCCAATGAGGAAAGGAGGATCAGTCTGCTCAAGTGACGTACGTGTCCCATGATCTCACAGCTAGCAGGTGAAGAAGCAGGTATTTAATTTTGATTGTTTGATTCCAAAGTCTATTCTCTTCCAGCAGACCATTAGTGCCAAAGAAGGAAGAGAAAAAAAAAAAAAAAAAAAACCACGTAGTGCCAGCCTACTACCCTGCTACATTACAGGAAAGAACAGGCTTATCATCTTTAAAGGCAAACAGTCCCAGAGCTGTTTGTGCTCAAAGGGTAATCAGGCGCCAAGTATCCTGTCTTAAAGGGAACAATCAGTAATTTATTGCTGACAAACAACCACTTACACCAAGTACGCACCCCCCATCCTTACTGCCATTAGGAACTGACCTCCCAGCACTCCTTCACATTCCACAAAGACTGAGGCACCCATTCATACTCCTCCTCTGCACCCAATCCTCCCGCCACCACCCTACTGAAGCTTCAACATCCGCTTCCTTGTCGAATATCCAGCTTCTCTTTTCCACAACCTCTTAACCCCCAATGACCTTCTCTCCGCTGTAATTCACACACCCACGAGGACACTAAGAGTTCAAGCTATCTAACCCCTTTGCTCTTGCTTTTTGGCAATCCTTTCATTCAACTCTAGTTTACTCCTAATCTTATTTCCCACAGTGGTTATCTAAAAAGAATTTTCTCCTTTCTCAAGAACCCAGCCCCAAACTTGCCCTCACTCATACCAGATGGCCCTCCTGCTTCTCTGAGAAGAGTTCAAGACCCTCTGATCAACACTGTCTTTATTCATTCTCTTCAACTTGCCTGTGTCAGTAAAGTGGCCCTCTTCCTCTCAAAAGCTAACAACTCCCCAGGAAGCTTCTAATCTCACCCTTTCCCAACGCTAGCTACATTTTTCTCTCATCATCACTCTTCTCCCCTAGGCCTACAAACTTACTCCAGCGTACTCCTATCCTTGTGAAAGAAGAAAAGCAGCAAAACTGGGGGCAGGAGGATTTATCTGATACTTAAATCTGATACTTTATCTGTACCCGCACTTTGCATAGCCCTCTAATCCCCACAATACCCCAGGAGGCAGGGACAAGTAAAACATTCAAATCTTCTCTCACCATTCTCCTAATTTTCAAATAATGAAACTGAAATATAGAGGCTAAATAATAAGCAAGGTCATAGAGCTAATGAGTAGCAGAGTCAAACTTTGAACCCAAATTAGCTCCCCTGAAATTTACATACTTTCCCACTGCTCTAGGCATAGTCCCACAGCCCAACTCACTATTTTAAATTTACCAACTCCGACTACCTCCTGAGAATTTCTACTTGAGGATTTTGTGTGCATCTCGAAACTTAACCTAACTCACAATTCTGCTCCACCCCCCAGATACTCTGGCCACATATAAACACATAAATGGGCTCGTAACACCATTCTCCTAGTAACTCAAGTGATGGATTATCTTCCATGCTTCCTTCCGTATATCCAGTCACCAAATACTGCAGCTCTCTCTCCTCTACTCTTTTTCCATACCCATTTAAGGATATCACTTCATCTCTGCTGTACTATGATAGCAGCCTAGTTATTAGTTCCCCAGCTTAAATGGCTTTAACTCATCATATGTACTAATGGTCAGAATAAAATTCCTAAAGGGCATCTTTGACTATGTTATTATCCAACTCAAAAACCTTGAATGGGTAAATAAAGCCCAGACTCCATATTGCAAGTGATTTGGGGCCTCCAAGATGTGGTCATAGGTACCTTTCTAAGTATCTGAGCTTCAGATGCTACTACTTCTAATCTCTAACTTAGCACTTTGAAAACTACTAGACATTCCTATAGTTTCCCATTTCCATGTCTTCTCCTACGTTGCCTAAGCTGTATCTTACTTAACCATTAGGACCCACTTCAAATAACCTCCTCTATCAGAGCATCTTCTGATGTCTCCAGCCAGAGGTCCCTTCTCCAGCTTTAGTGCTCTCCCAGCATTTTTGTTCTCACTATAGTGCTCAGCACATTCTCCTTAGTAGTATAGCTATTATATCACAAAGTGGTTTTTTTTTTTTAAGCTCTTCTATTTTATAAGCCTAATAAGGACACAAGAAGATTTTATTCACATTTGCATGTACTAAACTACCCATAAGCTTCTTTGCACTCAGAAGATATTATTAGTAGAGAATTCTAAAGAATCCAAAGTCTGTATCAGCATGAAGTGACACCTTGTATGTGAGTTTAACTTGAAAAGCCACTTTTTTTCATCCCTGAGAAATTTGCACAGCATCTATACTGGCCCGTGAATACCATCTCTCATTCTAAGGATATATATCAATTTCTTCTGCATAAACCAAAATCTTTTTTCAGACTGTAAAGGGTGATATGGCAATAAATGCCCAGGTTTCCCTACAAACACATGGCTTCTACAGCTTTAGTGACTCCTTTGGCAAAACACTGAGCATCAGGGATCTGGTGATCCCAAAAGCACACCTCTGGAACAGACTTTTTCCCTGTTTCGGTACCCTTCCCAGTTGCGCCTCCTGCAGCATAAACCACAAGTCTATGCTTTAGAGTAGCGGATTTCCACAGGCTGGATCAGACACCAAAAATCTCCATAAAATTAAAGGTTCCTAAGGTGTCAACCCAGGGGATTCCACCTTAATTCAGGTCTGAGGTGGAGCCCAGGAATCAAATTTTTAAGGCTCCCCATGGTTGATTCCAATGCTGGGCAGTTTGGCAACTACTGACTGGACAGTGCATGCTTTGTGTGAGGAATTAAGAGTTCAAGCTACATTTAAACAGGAAATAGTTTATATTTTATTAAAATCTGTAAGAATCATCTCTACTTCCTCGCTTGAAGCTCATCTGTACTTTCAATGGCAGAGTCGTATTCTTTTCCTCTATAACCACAAGGAGCAAAAGACATTATCTCTGAGTCCCAAGAATCAAGTACGACCTAAAAACTCTTCTCTCTATAGCCCTCTGAATCATGACTCAGCAACTATTCTGAATTCTATGACAGAGAAATAACTCAGATTTAGCATTTTTTTTTCCAGCCACATATTCCTATCCAAGGCAAACTTTGCTTTTTCTTTTTTAGGCCTATTATTCAACTCTTTTTTTTTGCTTTCCAACCTCTCCCCTGCCCCCACCCCCCACAAGTCTCTCTTCATTGCTCATATGTTCATTCTTGTCTTTTGCACATGAGTTTTCCATTAATCTCTGGGTGCCCATGCTCTGCCTCCTAACTCACTTATTTCAGACATAGTCTCCAGGACCATTGCTTTTCTGGTCCAAACATTTTATGTCAAAATTGAAACCGTATTTTTATTATTTCATTCACATTTAGAAATGTTCTCTCTTGGTCCATAAAAGATTTGGTGATGAAGGCAATCTTTGACTCACTCTGAACTGGCAATGATTTTCATGCTATAATTCATCACATACACTGATGCCAGAATAAACCTCCTAAAGGGCAACTTCGATCATAAATCTCGAATGTCTCCTGAGAATGTGCAAATTAAACTTTAGACTATATGGCAAAGCCCTCTGAGATATTCTCTGGCTCTCAATTCTCATACTTCAGCTAAAAGGCTATTACATCTTAGTTTTTTTCAATATTGCACAGATCAAGACAAGGAAAATTCAAGTACACAGTTGAACTAAATATGCCCAAGCAAGGGAAGAAGTCCCATGGGCTAGGGCAGAAGGATGTAGTGGTCAAACACAGAACTGGAGAAATGCTTCAACATTCTAAATGCTTTAGAAAAAAATCTAGAGCTGTTACCTGTGAGGCATGCTGGCTGTATATACTGCCTTTCTCTTTTGCACCAAACGGTCTCACATCCAGAAACAGGTAAATGTTTACATAGTCATGTAAATTTGATTGATTACACAGGGAATGGAGGATAAGACAAGGTTCACTTTATAAGCAGTTTGCAGTGGTACCACCAGCTTAAAATTAGATATCTGTATATTAAAAATACTGAAGAAAAATTTTAAATAATCTCCCTCTTTAAATCTCTGTAACACTTAAAATAGTCTGACTTTTATATAATGAACTTATATATTTTATTGTCTAACTCCTCTGACAAATGCAAATCCATTAGGGTGGGGATTTTTTTGTTTTGTTTTGTACATTCACCTGTCTTCAGCACCCAAAACGGTGTCTCACGAATCACAGGTGCTTGATAAAGCTTTATAGAATGAGTGAACAAGTAAACTGAGAGTCCAAGTTCATGACCTAGGAGCCAGGTGATCAGGTTCTAACACTATGTGATATTAAAAAATTATTTTACCTGCGTCTAAAGCAAAATGACAGTTAGCTCCCACATTCTCCAAGATCTCTTTCTACTCTAAGATATTAAACTTGGAATTCTAAGAAACCAGCCCAACATTTCTAAGTTAGCAGTAGCATTTTGTGACAATTCAAACAACACAAAACAAAATAACAAAGAAAATAGCCTGTGCGATTCCCCACCTTTCCACTCACACATACATAAAGAAGGTACGAGAACTATTCTAGAACTAAAAAAAATGCAGCTCCCAGATAGAAAGACATAAACTACTCCACACCACGACAACAACTGTGACACAATACTATCTTCAAAAGCTGTTTTCAAAGCAGATGAAGAATTTACATTACATTCAACACGGGGGGATAAACCCCACTAAGCAAACTAGGAAATTGCCGACAAAACTCCAAACTACACACCTAACACCCACACAGGCAACCATATACCTTTCTGATGCCTGATGTTCTGATGACCAAGAGGCAACAAAACATGTTTCTGTTGTTATGCAAAACATTATGACAAAAATGTCATGAGGGGTATGTCATGGTTCAGGCTTGAAATTACAAGCCAACCATATGCTTCCAATTTTACTAAGACCATTTTATTCATACATAAAATAAAAGAGATGTACTCTGATTGCAGTTCTGTGGGTCAATGCAAGTGCATAAAAAAACCCATTAAGTTTCCATAGGTTACATTATAAAGGCACACTATATGCCCCACCTTCTGCTGGTCACAAACCCGGAGAAATGGCCAAGTGAACTATTTTAAGAAAAGCTCATCTGGGGTAGCCTTCTTAAATCTTCCATAAGGTAGTCAAATTAACCTTTTTAAAATGCAAATATGATGTCACTTCTCTGACTAACACCCTGCAATGGCTTCTCATTGCCTTTAGGTTAAAATTGCACATCCTTAACATGGCCTATTAGGTCTTGTCTATCTGCCCATAACCTTCACACACGCCATTTTCCCCTTGGCTGTCTTCTTTCCTCCTCAAGGCCTTCATTCATCCCTTCCCTAGATCTGGAATGTTCTCTCTACTCCCCCTTCACTTATCACTTCTCCATGGCTGATTTAAATGTCACTTCATCAGAGTGGCCTTCACTCAACTTCCCACTCACCAACTAGCCCTGGTCTATTTTGAATATGTTCTCTTAGCAAAACATACTTTGCTTTTGTAGCATTCGACACAATTGTGACTTAACTGCAGTTGACTGTTTAATGTCAGCTACCCAATGAAAGTATAAATATAAATTTTTTAAGTCATTGACAATGACTTAGACTTGGTTGCCCCTTCAGTACAAATAGAATAAATAAGTTTTATTGACAGAAAATACTGGCATAGACAGGTTAAAAAGAGTGGGAAAAAGCTACAAAATCAAATTCCTGACTCTAATCTCTACATCCTTTTGCTTATTAAAGTAATCAGGTTAGGCCCAAGATGGAGTCGCTCACGCTAAACCCCACGTCAGCCAACCAAAACGTAACTAAGTTTCTGTGCTCACTCTTCCAGAAAAGGAAGCCTAGGTCGACCAATCAGCGTTTGCTTTCTCAGCACAAGTTACCTAACCCTGCTCCAAAACTTCCCTTTCTTCCATATGAGGAAAGTAACCCTGAATTAACCAGTCAGCAAATACCCACGGTAATTTCCTTGTTCTTGCTCACTTTGGTCTAAAAATCTCTTGCCTTGTACAGTCTTTGGAGCTCCTTTCTATCTGCAAGATTGGATGCGGCCAGATTCATAGTAGTTGAATAAAGCCAGTAAGATCTTTAAAGTTGACTCAGTTGAATTTTCTTCTTTAACACTCTTTAGCCTATTGCTCTTATAGAAGAGCAAAAAACTATCCTGTTAATCTTCCATAAGTCATGGCTGCCTCACTGCGCCACACTTTATACAGTAGATTCTCTGCGAGTCAGGCAACAACTTTTCCACCTCTCTACAAACGACCACAAGTGACCACAAAAGCGCTAAGAGTACTGCATTGGGGATACCAATAAGTTGTAGGTAGGCAAATTCACAGATACAGGATTTGCAAATAATGAGGATCAAGTGTATATTCCCACAACCCAACTTATACTGGGCCACAGCATTTATTTCATTGTCTAATGATTTTGCAGAGATTTTTGAGCCACCATTAAGTCACTAACCATAGATAAAAGTTCTTTCACTTCCTCTCCATTCACCCTGAAATAAGTCTTTTTAAAGATATGTTACCTAAAAGAAGAACATTGCTACCGACTTATCCTTTAGTCTATACACTCTAGGAGGACAAAAGCTTTACTCTTTTCACCACCAGCTTCCCAGTGATTGGCACAGTGCTTGTCACCTAGCAGGTACTCAGGAAGCATTCAATAAATCAAAGAATAGAAAAATTTCTAACTCTGGTTTGAAATATTTACAAATATGAAGAAATCTGTTCTAAATGATTCTCAAGTACAAGCAAAGTTAGATACGTGTTTGTGTCTTGTATGTAAATATATGAACTATTTCCTTCTCAAAATTTAGTTTACCATAGAGAAAAAAATCATGCTAGACATATCCAAATACATATATATTTTAGTTTTTAATGTCTTGCTCTAAAATTCTATTTAGGTACTTTAAAGTGATTTGCTTTTATAAAGGTGTACTAGATTTTTCGGGGGGACTATTCATGGAACAAATATTTACCAAGCCCCTGCTACAAATAAAGCTCTAACGTATTATACAGGAATAGAAATGTGAGTAAAATTTTCTGACCTCAAAGAGCATATCGTTCGCTGGCGGAGATAAGAGACCGAGTTCTCTGTGAAAAAGACTGAACTACTTTTTGTTTAGCAGAATAAATCACAAAAGAAATAAACGGGTTTCAGGGGATTACTGTATATCAGTAAGTTAAAAGAAAATTTTTTCTTTGAGACGTGGCTTCTGACATGTTTCAGATTGTTTCTTAGAGCCTGAAATTAAAAAAATCTAAGCCTTTGAATTTCAAATTAAATCAAGTTATAGTCTTTAAAATACAGAGCTAATATGATGAAAGCATCTCTCTCAAGTGGCATTCTTTTTTTTTAAAGAGAGGAACTCCACCTGAAATGTGCAACTTTCCCAGCTGTTCTGATCCTCAATTGTGGGTGGTTTCTGTGTGGGTGCAAAAATAAGGGTGGTAAAAAAAAAAAAAAAAAAAAAAAGGAAAACAATAATTCAATTGTCCAACTGAGAGCCATTAAAAAGTAAAATATGCTTCCTCTACAGAGTTCAAAAGAAAATATTATTTGTATAAACAATTTAGGCATTTGGAAATGTTCCACTTTAATAGAGGACTTCCTGATTTATATAACCACATTTAAGTGGGTTGTAATGAGGGTTTGTAATAACTGATGGATTTCCTTTTGATTCAGCAAATGAGAAGGTAATTTGTTTCCTAGAATTTAATAAAAATCACAGATCTCTTTTTGAGGGGTTTGGTTGTGGTTGGTAATGGTTGTCTCTAGTTTGCAAACTTTTCCTAAGAAAAGCTCATGAAGAATTTCATGGCTGCACTTCACCTTATGCACCACAGTATCATGAGATAAATATTAGCAGTAATCTGTGTGAATGTAGCTTATAACCAAATTGTAGCTTACAACCAAATTCTGAAGAAAATCTTTACAGAAGCATTTTCAATAATTTAATAGTTCGTTTAATAGTTGAATTTTATTAGTTTAAGTTGAAGAATAAAAGAGGTTCTTTTTTAGCTAAAATAATTAACGATCTTAAGTGTATTTCCTAGGTTTATAAATAGACAAGTTATTATTTTTAACCTGAAACACGTTATTATCTCTCAAAGGGTTTCTACTCTATAGGAATGCCTTCCAAATATACAAAGCAAACTGTTTGCCACACCTCCCACCCTAGCCTATGTTCTTATCTATCATTTGGAAAACTAGATCAAATAATACACTTTTCCACTGAACCTAACTGATGCATCCTCAAAGTGAATGGATTCACGTGGCAAAAGATTTATGCCTTTTCCCCCCAGCAATTCCTCTACCAAGGTAAATGAAGAAAATTTTCCAACCACTCCCTTGAAAAATCTCGTCTGCTTGACACCCTCTGAGCAGGCATGGATGATCACTCCCAGGCTTCTGTCTGACCACCAACGCAATTTCAGGCTCATGGCCGAGTCCCTTTACCACTGTATCGCACTGATACAAGCCCAGCTGCAGAGAGGTCATCAAACAACAAATTGCACCTGGGCAAAGCACTGCTCCCTCAGGAAAACACAATAAAGCCCCTGTGACTTGCAATGTCACTATTTTAAATTCATCTCCTATAGTCTCACCTTTCCACATATTCTCCTAAAGACAGGAGAGGAAAGAATCCAAAACATAGAGCGCACTCCAGCCAAAGCGATATACAAAACTTGGTTCAGGTTCAAGTCACCATCCATCAATCTGTACACATACAATTTATACATAGATTTCCACACAAAAGACTTTTTTAAAGATTTAACATGCTCTTCATTCTAAGAATTATTAAGCACTAACCGTTGCTATTTCTTTGTCTGCCTATCTGCAATCAAAACAGAGTAAATACCTGAACAGGAATACATTAGTTATGTCAGAAATATCTGGGCAACTATTATGAAATATATTTTGATCTGAATTACATAATTGATGGTGTCATTTCTCTCCTCAGAGTTGGGAGGCATAACCTTAGTTGACAAGTGGTTGTGTGTTGCCTGCCTCTACCACAGGAATTTTCTATTTAGGTGTGTCTAAAGGAATGAAGTCCCCGCCTAAAATATTTACTAGCAAACTGACTCTCCTTGGTAAATGTTTAATCTCTTGAGTGCAAGGTTCATATTGTCCAAGACTTTCCTGAGAATTACCACAGGCCATCACACAACATAATTAACTAAGCTGTTTATGCATAACCGCAACTGGACTTTCCAATGGTTTCCAAGATTACATAGAAAGAAAAGCTTAGAATCATATTAATGACTAATATTTCCATTGGCACTAGTTTAGCCTGACTAACAATATCTGATTTTTTCCCCTAATCTAGACTTCTTTTAAGACTTTGATTAAAAGTGATTTCAAAGTATAGGCACCAAATACAGGAACAAAACACGGTAACTAGCATGCCTCACATTTGGTATAAACATAAATTCTGAAGTGATAAGTAAGTTTTATAGCCTTTTATTATCCTATACCGTCCTGTGCTAAATTAACCTAGCAAAACAACATGTCTCACGGGTGGATCCACAGTGATATCTTTGAGCTTCTACTTGTTTGAATGAACCAGTATAAACAGTGTTTTCAAAAGAATAGTATTTTTTGTAAAGATAGCCTTTTATTTCCTACTAGTCGGGTTTTAAGTCGGGTTATGACTCACTTTGGAAATTATCAATCCCCATGCAGGTACGTGTACCAGGACTGATGCAGTGGGTATTGTCTTTTTCCACTTGCATATATATTGCTATGTAATTAAAGTTAAAGAATGGTACATTTTATATCTAATCTACCCATATAATTACCTGAGGAAGACTGAATCTTATACCAGTTTGTAATCACACCCCACCCCTCCATCACCAATTTCTAAGTCCCAAGTGTCCAGCTACTCAATGCCTAACTTAGGCCTAACTCAATGTCTTTATTCAGTTCAAAACACCAAAACAGTACGAAAAGTGGGCCATCAGAGCAGCTGTGGGAAGCTAAGTTGGATGGACTCCACAGGCTCCCTCCTACTAGGGCAACGCTGCAGTGGGCAGATAAAAGGGAGCCATCAAAAGCTCACCTGCAGCTCATTCATCCTTAGAGAAGGGAGGAGCAATGACCTTATGCTGCTCTTGACTGGATAGGAGGGTGCTAAAAGGAGAGCACAGGATGCTGCCTTGCTTGGGACTTCAGTTCTGGGAACAACTGACCTGTTCTCTGAGCCACAGGAATTCCCCACTGGGTCCCAGACAACTAATCCCATTTTACTTCCTTCCAAGCCAGCAACGTCTCACCGGCACCAAAAAACAAACAAAAAAACCAACAAGCACAAGGCCAAAATGGTGGGAGCAGAAGGGGACAGCTGAAGGGTAGGATCACTTTACAGGCCTACACATCTAACAAACTCCGGGAACACTGTAAGCACATTAAAAGCAGACATCTTACTCCTCCTCCTACTGCCCTCCCACCCATTCCTACCACCATAACTTACACACAGAAAGTCTGCAAATGTCTTGACTTTACAAGTTATTTTGCACTTACATTGCTTGCTTATAAGAGATGAGCTTTTTTGGTAAGTCATCGTTTTTAGTGATTACATCATTGGTAAGTCTCAAGACGACTCTGGCTGAGAGTGTTGTGGCTATTACTCAATGCTAAGAGTCACAGCTGTCCCTACTTCATTCCTCTTTTATTAAATCAGAGTAATAAAGAACGAGCTGAAACTGGGGCTTCAATAAGCTATTTTAAAGACAGCGGAAACTCTGTACCTTCCCATGTGGAATGGAAACGGATGAAGGTGGGAAAGGCTAGTTCTTGCACTCCATCCACACTAGCGTTGCCCATTAGTCTCAGGGATACTTTCTCAGATCACTGTTATTCGTACAATAGCTTGCAATATCCTTGTAATTCCTCCATATCAGGAATGATTATTCAAAGTCTTCTACTATTTCTTCATTATATACATAGTTATTTTTAATTGTTTACCATATATCTGGGGTCCAGTAAAAGGATAAAAAGTATTGGTTGGTGAGGATATGGGAACATACCTATATTTTTACATTAGTTGTTTCAGAAATAATTTCTGCTTATAAATCTTTTTGCTCTAAGTTAGATTTTCCTAACACATCACTGATATTTAAATCAGATTCCCAGTAACAGGAGCTAAATAAGTCTCCTGATTTACAAGTAGTAATAATATTACATCTACCCATATATAGTATTCATCTTCCGCTCCCCAACCTTGGATCTAACTCTTCAAAGCCCTCAAAGCATTAGAATTTAATAATCATAGCTAAAATAAGCCTTCACCTACTGATGAATTCACACCTTTCAAACTTAATCTGCAAGAGCCACAACAACGTCCATTTAGCCCAAGTGGAAACAGATAAACAGACCAATGCTGGGATATCAAGTTCAAGTTCACAACAACCTGGAGAAATCACCTAACATCTGCCTGGAAGGCCGCATAGCAGAATGATTTGAAAAAAAAACCTGCCTCTGCAGTTACTACCTGTGACTTCAAGAAGGTATTTTAAGTAAGAAGCTTAACAGAAATTAAGAGAAATATGCAAAAAATATGTTTATTGTACTCTTAATAACAAGTAAAAGACTAACTAGAAGCAACTCTAATATACTATAGAGATTATTTCATAAATTCATATATATAAGCCTGATGGAATAAAGTCACAAAATCATTAAAAGTTGTAATATTTATGAAAACCCAGAAGTATTTGCTATAATCCTCTTTACAAAGGAATAAAAATTATTATCAGAAAATTATACACATACATGAACAAATTAAAGTTTATAAGAAAAATTATGTCATTTATTCAACGATTTAACTGAGGGTCCACCATGAATTGGGCCTTGAGTCAGGTACTAAAGCTAAAATGGTTTAAAAAATAAAACATCTGGCCTCTGACTTCTTGGAATTTAGTTTCAGTACTAAGTGAAAATAATTGCTGTTATGTGTGCCTTTTCTCTCTTTTTTTCTAAATTACAATCCTAATATATTAGTATTTTAGTAACATAATCTAAGCTTTTGTCTAGCTGTGTGTTACAAAGCCTATGTTGGGGGTTGGACATTTAGGACACAAGTGTCAAGAACTCTTGTTCCAAATGTCAGTGGTGCATGGTCACGAATGCTGTCCTTTCCCATTCATCCTGTAAAGCGGAAGATGTCACGCTGCTTGAGGCTGTGTGGCAATCCTCTCCTTTCTTCCTAGAGGCTCCCTAACTACACCTCAGCCAAGTGACAGGCATGGCTCAGCCAGCTTTCATCACAGAAGCGAGTGCAGAAGGAGTCACTCACGATCCCAACAGAACAGCCACCTCCACACCCACCTCACAGTGACTAACTTGGACTTTCACAAGTTCCCTACATAACATGTCTCCAAATAAACTCATCTTATTCCCTATCTACCAAATGGTAGGGATAAAGGAGCAAGCAAATAAAGTGATTGCCTGGCACAGCTCTGCTGAAAGACTGCCAACTTGACTATAATGATGGACCCATAATGCAAATCCCATAGGCAAAAACAGCTTGTCTAAGGACTCTGCACTCTGCCCAGTGATTTCTCCAGAAGGAACTTTCATGAATGTAGGCAGGCTAAAGCCATACAATGAATCAGAAACTCATTCAGCTCATCTTCTCCTGAGAGCCTCTCTTTTGTGGAGATAACACTGCTTTTTTCCTTCCCCAGCTAGGTTTGGACTTGCTACCTAGGTTTTCAAAAGTAACAAAAATATGTTGTTTAGAAATACATATATGACTGACAAAACTACAGAAGAAAAAGAAATGGCAGAGAAAAGACAGGAATGTGATTGTGGAGAGGCAGGTGGGGGATTATAAATCCCTGCTATTCAAAGTGTGGTCCATGGACTGGCAGTGTTAACATCACCTTCCACCAAGTCTGTTAGAAATGCAGAATCACACACTCCACCTGAGGCCTTGTGAATTAGAATCTGCCTTTAAGACAATCCCCATGTGTTTCATACACACAATAAAGTTTGAGAGTCACTGTTCTAAATACTTATTATATTCCATTTTCATACCTGGAAGGTGAGTACATTTAGTATTATTCTCTAAAATACACACACATTTTATACAGTCTGAGTATGTGACACGTCTCTAACCTAGCCTACATATGGACCCCATGTCTACAAACAGGCAAGTAGGGATTGTTAAAATATGGGAAAAAGAATGCCGTGTGAATCTGATCTTCAAACAGTAAAAACTCAGATATAGATAAAACTTCAGAGATCACATAACTCAATCTCTTCACTTAACGGGAAATGAAACCATCTGATTCAGGAAGGAGTCTGACTTCCCCAGGGTCAGACTGCTAAATTACTGTGGTAAAGTCAGATTAGGGCTCAAATCTCTTGATCCCCAGTGATGTTGTGTGTCCTACAATAATATTAGTTTAATACAGTGTGACTGTTTTTTTTCTTTCTTCATAAACAAATACTCATGTTAAAAGAGAAATCAGAATTAAGTTAAAAAAAAGATAATTCTTAAAACCAGTATATTTAATAGTAGATGCTCAATTTATATTTGTTTGAATGAATGATTCACTTTGAGGCAGAAACAAACATTGTCATCCACATCTTCTCAAAGGGCTGAGCTGAATTACAGAATGATTAAGTTGTTTCCTTATGGAAAAAAACATAGAGCTCAATTTTAATACTCTCTTCCACAGTAACCAAAAATTGCCCTGATATTTTTTATCAAAATCAGAATATTTCACATGTTTAGCATTTGGATGTGTAAATGTTTTATCTCAATGAAATCAATACTGAAGTAGAACTTTTAAAATTATTACTTAGAATACTGAAGAACAGTAGTACTCACCGATACTAATTTCATCATCTGTTTCAGCATCACCAATACATTCAAACTGGAAATCTTGCAATGACTGGGAGAATTTCTGTACTGCCATAGACAGATCTGTAATTAAAAGTTAAAAAAAAAAAAAGGCATAAGCTAAAGGTACCACGGAATGCTCGAGAGTTTCCACGTGTAATATTATATAACTTTGATGTTAACACTATATTAACCAGAACCTTTTAAAACGCCAGCTTGACAAATTTAAGCAGAATTTAAAGAGACTACTAAAATATTTTAGGAGCTGGATCTGCTGCCCTGCTCAAGGGGAATGTGCCCCTTTAAGAAAGTTTTGGTGCCAGTCATGTATTATCTAGAAGCTAATTTCCCAAAGCCTTTATCAGAGTTTTACCATTCACTCCCTATTAAATGGAACATTTACTAAAAAAAAAAAAAAAAGAAGAAGAAGAAGAAGGAATGCTATTGAGGTTGCTACTGGAACAAAAAAGCAGCCAACCTTTGATTAGAAAGGTCACTGATTTCAGTTATACGATACAGACTGTGGAGCAAGCAGGGAATGTGGTTTTGATTTCTAAGGTGAAAGGCCACCTGAGAGGTTGTTTACAAATAAGCTTGTGATTTATAGACCACAAGCTAAACATAGTCTTCAATCCTGACTTCAGTCTGAACAAAGTCCAGAGTGAGACTAAATCCAGGAAAAGAATTTTTCTTTATTCCTGGAGACAATATAGAAAAGCCCAGAATAATGAGAAGTAAATCCCTGGGAGGCAACAGCCTGGGATGTGCCCGAAGACAGTGGTTAAGAACGCAGACCCTGGAGCCAGGCTGCCTGGGTAGAAACCAAGTCCCTTCACTTTCTCGCTATGTGACCTTGGGCAAATTATTTAGCTCCTCTGGGCCTCTGTTTCCTCATCTGTACAGAGTGACTAACAATGGCATAACGACCTCAGAGCTTTTTTAAGTGAGGATTAAGTGAGTTAATATTCGTAAAGGGCTTAGAATAGACCCTGGCACTTAATAAGCATTAAGTTTGTTAAATAAGATTAAAAATAAATCAATCTGACAGCGCAGTATCAGGGAAGTGTTAAAGCCCCACCTCTCAGAACTATTCTCATCATCCATGCCAACCTTCCACAGAAGTCTGCGCCAGTAGGAAAACATATTTTTCTGGAATTCACTCTATACTTCATTTAATGGTATCTCCCACGGGTTCAAGCCCGATACCTATACTCTTACGTTTACTTCAAGCAATAGGAGGAGACAAAGACTCTCCTTGATCAATCTTTAGTGAGGTACCTCTGAGCCCTCTTCCTGACTGGGCCTCTATCTTGGCTCCCTGTCCTCACTGGGCCTACATAGCCCAATTTTAGCCGTCATATTGCCTCTGATGATTGAGATTATTATTACAACTTCAAATTATCATCTCAGTGGTTAACCAGTTTAGAGAGAATCCCCCACTCTGGATATCTGATCAAATTTCTCATCTCCCACCTTTGATGCATACATTCTTGGCCTGCCTTCACCAAGAATCCTCCCACCCTTGATGTCTCCTCTTAGTAATTTTCCATCCACCGATACAGCCCTCCCCCTAACCTGCTCCTTGGCTATCTACCCCGACTTGTTCTTATTGCATTCACAGTGGAGCCTGATCTCTCTCCCCTGTTGGGATACTCTTGACACCGATAGCACCAGTCCTACATAAAGTCTTCCTTACCATTTTAACAAGTGTCAGAATAATTCTTTCTTTGAGAACAACTGTGGCCCCCTGCCTAGACACGACCCCAGTACTTACCAACGTAACCCACCATTCACGAAACCAAGCCCAAGTACCTGACAAAGTAAGGACTCACAAGTGAATAGTTCTCCAAACATGCAGGTCACCTTTTGCACCACTGTGATCCAAGAACTCACCAACACACGCACCAAGGACAATTCTGAAGACCACAGGTCTCCAGCCTCAGAGAGGCTTTTAAAACAACAAACAACAACAACATAAACGAAATACAAACACACGCACATACAAAAGACAGCTTGTTTTTTTTTAAATCTTGTTTGAAACAATAAATCATGCTCTGTTAAGAAGTGCTACTCATAGATTAACACCTCATCTCAAGAGAGGGGTAAAACTTTGGGACCAGCTGTGTATGCTACTTGAGAGGTTCTCTCAGTTTAAGAGAGTGGAAAGGTCTATAAGCTTAAGAATGGTTCTGCTTTATGCTTTCAGGAAGAAAGATGACGAGAGCCTCCTTAGTGAATTATCAGTCAATGAAAAGAACAAAGGCTTCATCAGAACTAGACTTCACCAATTAGCTGTGAGGCCTTGAACAATCCCTCATCCTTCCCAAGATGCATTTTTCTTATCTACACAACAGAGAATTAATACTTATCTCACAAGGTTGTTATGAAGACTAAATGAGGTATGTGCCTTGTACATTCTAGGCAACTCAATAAATGGCATTAGTTATTATCATTCAAGTCCACTTCATAAAGGTGGGAAAGTTGACTGGCGTTCCAGACAGACGGGCAGTGTGCAAAAGTATGCATTTATCTGAAAGTGCACAGCTCTGGCTAAGAGTAGAGAAATCATAACACCTATATCAAATGTTAGGAGAAAACAAAGAAAGAAAGCAGACTCCTAGGATAACTGTAAGCCAAGCTGTATGCAGGTACACTCCAAGACTTGGGAAAAGCATCCCATTCAATGTCCATTTTTCTATGTACAATATAAAGGCCTTATGCTAAACCGTATTTGAAGTCACAGATGCAATTCCTATAGCAGAGTGAAGACGGGGGCAGGGGACATATGGGTGGATCAGGATTCTTAGGAACCTTCTAACAGATATCCTTCCTGCTCTCCCCTACTCACCACAAGTTCCTCTGAGTTTCCTTTCAAACTCCATAAGCTATCCGGAAGATTCGTCCTAGGGAATTCCTAACAACCCCCACAACCGACCATTTCTTCCTAGACTGTCCTTTGCTTCCCATAGCCTTGCTCCTTGACTGAGAAAAATAAGCTGCTTGGTCCTTGCACAGAGATCACACTGAAGGCACTATAATTCCTGTCCCCAAACAAGAATATAGTAGCCCACTGTACAATCTATTCTTGTCAATATTGCCAAGAGATTGAGAGTATGAGTTCTAGGGGCAGGTTACCTGGGGCAGGTTACCTGGGTTAGCTTCCAGCTTCTGTCAAGCAGTGCCATGATCGTGAGCAAGTGCCATAACCTCTCTTGTACCTCGGTACCAACGTTTGTTAAGTGGAACAGAACCCATCTCTCAGGGTTATTGTAAGGAATAACTGAGTTAATACAGATGAAGCACTTAGAAGAAGGTCTGACACACAGTTAAGCACTTAAAACGTGTTGGCTATTTCCAGGTTGAACATCTCAGAAAAGAAACGTAAATTTCAGGAATGAAGGTGGCAGCTGTTAGCCCTTAGATAACCTTGGAAAGTGCTCAAGAAAACAGTCTGTTGATGCTTCAAATTCTCTCTTGGTTACATGGCTATTAGGCTGTGACAGAGACAACCTGGTTATTCAGTATACCTGTGTAAGAGACGGGTGTCTACTTCAACCCTGGATGCAATCAAGAATGCATGAATGGAGGCCAGCTCCGTGGCCAAGTGGTTAAGTTTGCGTGCTCTGCTTTGGTGGCCCAGGGTTTCGCTGGTTCGGATCCTGGGCATGGACATGGCACTGCTCATCAGGCCATGCTGAGGCAGCGTCCCACATAGCACAACTAGAACGACCCACAACCAAAATATACAACTATGTCCTGGGGGGATTTGGGGAGAAAAAGCAAAAAAAAAAGAATGCATGAATTATTCTTTCACGGTCCTTTTAGAAGCATAATGAGACAGGATTATACAAGAAAATATGGTTCTTAACTAGTTCAGATGATAATTCCAAAAGCAAAGGGTAAGTTCAAACTAGGACATGTTCAACTTTAAGTGTCTGGATTCTTGATTTTCCTTTTATTTGTTCTCATTTTTCAAAGTAATGATAAGGTCCAAAATATCATCAAGGTTAAGTAATACTGACCAATCTGCAAGATAAGGAATCCAGCTCACACTTTTCATCTTATCTCCATCTGCTACTGAGTGTGCAGTTCCAAACTAGAAAGCCCGACACCTTCCACTGACTTAAATCACATGGAACATATGATTCCCTAATTGTCTAAAGTTCCTAAACATTGGTCACATGCACAAAACACAAGTACGGGTTCCAAAACCTTTTAAACAAAATTGAGGACATCTGATTATATAGTCCTCGAATTGAAAACCTAATTAAGTTTTTAAAGTTTACTGTCGAATTTTAAAGTACCAAACTAAAATGACAGAATCTACATTTTCTTTTAAACACAAAAAGAAAGATCAAGTGTATAAAAACACGAAAAGCAGGGAATCTAGTTTAGGCAAGGATGTCTCTTTCTCCCTATTTCTATTTAACTATTAGAACTTGAGTACAAACAATAAAAAGGTCCCAGATGGAGCCACCATGGCCACATTCTAAGGAGAAGGTAGAGGAATAATAACATTTGCTAGCAAGCAAGGTTGTACATAGTAAAGATGCTACAAGTACCACCCAAATCACATCCTTTCCATTAGCGTAAGCTGCTAGAATGTCTTCACATGTTTTCACACGATAACTTAGAAGTAATTACACTAGGCTTTAATTAGTCAGCCGTGTTTTTACATCAAAGAGTTAAGCTAAAGCACCCACGATTAGATGATGTTAATGAAACACTAAAACTTTATTTCACTAGAGAAATACAAAACATGTAGTAAATATTTAATTATAACTCTTCTTACACATAGACTTAAGAGCTGGAGTCTACCTGTTAATTTATAAGTGTTCATGGAATTACTTTTACAATGTTACCTAGGGAAGTGAGCTATATCTACATCAGAACAAGGACAACCAGCCAGTCCACTGGTATAATGAAGTCCTTCCTGAAATACAGTTTCTCTGGGATTAAATTTAAGCAAGACTCACAGGTGCAATATATCCAGATATATGTGCTGTAGAATTATCATCTTCACACTACCAAGCAGAAGGCAGACAGTACAAAGCAATGAGAATACAAAGGTAAAAACTGGATATATCTTTCCCTCCAAAAGGGCACAGTCCAGTAGAGGCATGAGGCATGTAAATAAATCTATCAGAGATCACGTGATAAAGTCTAACAGAGGTTACTAACACCACCAACACCACAGATAGTGGTGCCTATGCGCCTGATACTTTTCCAAGCACTTAATGTAAATTAAACCATTAATTCTCACAGCAGCCACATGAAGTAGATATCATAACCCTCATTTTACAAAGAAATTGAGGCACAGAGAGGTTAAGTGACTTCCCCAAGTTTGCACAAGCTAGTAAATAACAGAGCCAGAATTTCAACCCAGAGAGCCTGGCTCCAGAATCCCCACTTAACCACAGTGCCATACTGCTCTGCACACAGAAGTAGCAATAGGAAGGCACAATCAGTTCTGCCTGAGTGCATCAGGGAAGGCTTCTCACAGGAATCAATGAAAACAGGCACCTGAAAGACGTGACAATGCACCAGGCAAGGCCAAATTACCAAAATGTCCAGAATCTTCCAAAAGGAAGCTTCTACCTACATATCCAGCCACATCTATCAAGACACACACCAAACTCAGGAACTGGTCATTACCACGAACAAACCATCCAGTCGCTTGTACTTATGTTTATACATATTGTTGTTCCACCTTCTCAGGGTATACTCTTCTCCCATGTTCTCTTTCAAGATTTCTCTCAAGTCTCCATTTCCTCCAAAAAGCCCTTCCTGATTCCTTCCAATTTGGCATTATCTCCTCCTGTATACTTCCCACTATATGTTGTGACTCTCTTGCTGTGCCTTCTCTATTTTACCTTTTATCCAGTTATCCATAAACCTAGTTTACCCACCTTATCTTAAATAGTGTATTAAAGGCTGGAAATTTTACCATCTATAGACACTACCCAAGTATCCAGTACCATATCTTGTATATAATAAGAGCTTACTTGTTGAAATTACAAATTTCTGCAAAGTGGGTAAATATGCCAAACTTCCAGAGACCTTTCCCCTTCCTTTCTTCCTGTTCACATTCTTGCAAATCCCTAACGTGGCTTTTTCAACCACTTGTAAAACGTGAGTTATCCACTTTCCAAAACAACAGTAATAGCACAGATGTTTTCATATTTACGGGAAGCTCTGATATACATTTACAATAATGACAGCAATAGTCTTGGTAAGATGTTTTACTATTTCAAGTTTCTTACATATTTTTCTTAATTCTCACACAAAACTATGAGGGCTGAAGCTCTGAAAAGTTAACTTAATTTGCCCAGAGTCTAAGAGCTGGACTCCAACTTGGACAGGTCTTCTGCTTCCCAAATTGGATGGATGCTCTTTCTGCTATATATCATAGCTAATTCCCAAAGAGTATCAGGCATTAAAACCAGAGAGGGTGTGACTTTAGACAATATCTAACTAATCCCTTACCTGCCGTATAAATTCTAAGATAGTAAGACTTGATGTGTTGGACTATATGAGAGAGTCCTAGGTATGTTTATTAACATGGAATAAGCTAGCAGCAAACGTACATTAGACATGCATTATGAAATACCATGCTAAAAGTCAAAGGAAAGGCACATTCATTCTTGTACTTTCTAAAGCCACAAGATAACTAAATAATGTTCTACGTGTTAAGCTTCTTGAAGAAGTAGGTATGTATTCTTCATCTCTCTTTGCCCTTAGTGCCCAACAGAAAGCACACACAAAAGAGACCAGAGCAAGGAGAGAGAAAGATGCGTACACCAACTACCACCAACACACTTGTAACATAAGGATTCACTATAAGTCAATTACTGAAAAGCTTATGGCACTGGGAAGACACATGAGTATAACTGCTAGCCTTAACTTAATACAAACATACCATACATTGCACAGAATATGTCAAAGAATTATCAAATAAACCTTGGTTTTTAATACCTGCAGTTATGTTTTTAGTGTTCTCTCAGAAAAGTGTCAGATTGCTAGATGAAAACAAGTCAGAGGAAAAGAACACTCGATATGGCAAAGCATAAGAAAAACACAATGAGAACTACTTGTCGATAAAAATCATTACTATGGCTCTTACTTGAACAAAGTTTTAAATGCCCAATTTTCTATTTTCTATTTTACATAAATGGCTAGAAAATAGTGGTTGTCTGATATTAACAATTAAAGAAAAGTCTCCATAAAGAAGCCCCAGGACAAAGTTTGGTATAGTAATCACTCAGTAAGTGTATGTTGAGCTAAAGTGAAATTAATTAAGTGACTTATAGTAACGGAATGAAGGACTCTCTTTCCTTGAAGGCCTTGAGAAACACTGCCATGCGAGAACAGCCATGTCCATGGGCGGTCACTGCAGACAGAATCACCAGCGGGCAGGGGGGCCCTGATGCAACGTTCTTCATCCCCCAGGAAATGAAAAAGCACAGACTACTCCAGGCCACTAAATTAAGTTGCTGTATTCCAGGAAGGAACAACATGGTTGTTCTGGCACTGTAAAGTTGATAAAACAAATTAGCCCAGCTTTAGAAGGCCTCATTCATTTCTATACCAGATGTGTGTTCAGGGTCTTATTTCTGTATCCTGTTTTGCAGTGGATAAATCCACCCTTCTGGCAGGCAATACAAGTCAAAGCATCTGTTTTCAGTGATGAACTAAAGTCTTACGTGATGAATTTGCTCAGATCTGGGAAGAAGTTCTTCATTAGAATCAATCATTCTTTCCTGTCATGGAGTAAGTATGCACAAGAGTCAGGCAGACATGGACACCAATCCAGGAACCACCGCTTACTGCACCATGTCTCAGAGCAAGCACTTAGCTTCTCTGAATCTCAGGTTCCTCGTGTACAAAAGGAAGGTACTAATCCTTGGCAAGACAGTCATGAATATTACATCAAATTACTATTAGCACATTAATTAGCACATATATTAGAAATTAATATTAGCTTACCACAGTATCTAGGTACAGAACAGAAACCTGAAATACTGGTTCTCAACAAACACTAACTATTACACCACTATGTATTATGATGGCAAATGCAGAATATGAAATATTTTCATTGTAAGAATAACATACTTAAGCCATGTATTAAATTACTATCTTCAGGAGAGCTTTAGTGAAAATAAATAGCTGGTCTCTAATGAAGACCAAACCATTCGTAATCCCATAAATGATATGTGTCTGGCGAGCAGTTCCAGAAGATTCCAGCCTAAAAACAAACAGGAACCAACACTTGGCCAGATTTTATCCAGTTTCTATAAAGCTATAAATTCCATAAAAATTAAAAATTAAAAACCACAAAGACTTCACTATTGCTACCCAAGTTAAAAATAGAAAGTTCAAAGAATGAAATAAACCACCCATCTTCCTACCCTGGGGAAATAAAACTTGAAAAGGGGGATAAGAAAACAATGGCGCACTGCAGATTCTACAAGGATTCTCTTCCTGCCTCAATAAGCATTCCTCTGCTGTCTCCTTTGAGATGTCTCATCCTCACACTCTTTCCTCCAGAAGGGTTTGTCTTGAGCCACCTTGTTTCACCTCAATACTAGTTCTCTTTTAAAAAGAACTGTCAGGGCCGGCCCCATGGCAGAGTGGTTAAGTTCACACGCTCCGCCTCAAAGGCCCAGGGTTTCACCGGTTCGGATCCTGGGTGCGGACATGGTACCGTTCATCAAGCCATGCTGAGGCGGCATCCCATGTAGCAGAGCCAGAATGACCTACTACTAGAATCTACAACTATGTACTGGGGGTCTTTGCAGAGAAGAAGAAGAAGGGGGAGGGGGAAGGGAAGGAAGAAGAAGAAGAAAATAATAGTAATAAATAAATATTTTTAAAAAAATAAAAAATAAAAAGTACTGTCAGAGTATATGCAGGCAACTCCTAAGTGGTGATTTAAGTTTGGTTGCGGGAATTTTCAAGCAAAATTTTCTAAGATATCCCCCTTGCCTTTTTTTGATTTAACCAAAAATAGACACTTACCCAAAATGGAGGACCTTGGAGTTTTCTTAAGCTTTCTGGCAACACCAGGATGGCCTGGTATGTTTTCCCAGCTTCCTGGTTTACCCTTCTACCCATGACCTATTTTCTAGCCCAATCACTTATTTTCCACTGTTTGCTGGGCATCTACAACTTAAGCTCTTATCAATAGATTTGGTAATTGAAAGCATTTTAGTGTTCTAGCCTCACTTCCAGCCCACTCTTCTCTTGACCTTATGAGGAATCTACCCAAGACAATGACTCTGGAAGAGCATTTAGATGTTACCTTATCTTTCATGTCACATATCAGCCTGCTGCCAACTCTTAAAACTTACTTCCTTTTTCCATCAGCCCCTTCTTGTCTTCTTATGCCAAATACATTTGTGGTTAAATCATGATTGGACTAGTTTAATTTCCTTTTTAAAGCACTACACAAATTCGTTACCCACTAGATAATTCAAGCATATCATCTTTCCTCCATGTTTTTTCGGCCATGTTTTCTTCTCAAACTGTTCTTTGCACACTCAATATTCCAGCCAAGCGAATCAATGTAAACTTCAACTCTCTCAACATCCACAAAGTCATTCTCCATGTTGGAAATAGCCCTTTGTCTCCACCATGACCTTCAAACGTCTTCAAACAAAGAAGTACACAGATCTACTGTGAAGCTGTTCATACTTCACAAGAACAGCTGGCTCTACTTAAGGATGGTGCAGGTAGCTTCCTCTGGTCTTTTTAAAGCATCTTTAAGACATGCCTCTTCCTAAATTAACTAATCTGAAAGCCACCCTAAATAATCCAACCAGGGTAACATATCTGCTGACATACAGATATCAAATACTGACATGCTTTGTCATGAACAGCAGTGTGTCAGAGGTTCAGCAAGCCATGTATACTTTTAGTGTATCTTCCTGGTACTATAACTTTTATTAGAAAATTGGGGAGAAGGAAGCTAAGTAGTTTTATCCTGTTTCACATTTTTGAAAGCACGTATGTTGTGAGTAAAGCTGAATTCACATGAACTAACTTATGTCTTATTACTTCCATCAAGGCAGCCCATTTGGGCCATGGCCCCAGACTACTGAAGGTACATGTTCCCCTCTGAGAGAAAATTTTGGTAGGTACTACATTACTGTAATCTTCTTCCTTTTTGAATGTCTATTGCTATCCCCTACAATTTTGCATTATATTATTATATTTATTTGTGTCTAAGTCCCATAACTCTCACCAAACAGTAAGCCTGTGGAAGGCTAAGAACCTCTCCAGTCTTTACTGCATCCAGCACAGGGCTTTGAAAATAGGATGCTGTCAATAAACAGAACAGAACGCAGGAATTCAGAGTATTCAGGAAAGGTAAACTAAGGCCTTCCCAGGACTAGCAAAGAGCAATTAGAGATAAGAAGCCAGGTGGTTAGACACAGACTTCTCTCAAGCAATAAAAGGTGCTATGAGAAACAGGAAAACCAGAGCCCCAGTAAACAGACATAGCTAATGACCTAAACACCAAATCAAACAGATGAGATCTGAAGAGCCAGAGAGAATGGCTGGAAAGTTCTTTCATTTAAGATCTTTTGGCAAGCTGGGCAAAAAGCAAAGCAGTAGAAGTTGACAAAAGCAGCCTAGAAGTTTTAGATCCTAAACTAAAATCTCAGCATTACTTTAGAAGCAATCCAAGTCTAAAAATGATTCTGGTGGGCCAATCAAGCTTGATGGGAAGAGCATTTAGTCAAAAAAAAAATTAAGTCCCACAAATTTAAATCAATAGAGAGAAGGC
Organism: Equus quagga; assembly: GCF_021613505.1. Lineage (NCBI taxonomy): Eukaryota > Metazoa > Chordata > Mammalia > Perissodactyla > Equidae > Equus > Equus quagga. The sequence continues at coordinate 51,020,027 of NC_060280.1, read as the reverse complement.
GAATGTGGACTTTTATTTCCTTGCATCATCTTCTAACACAAAGAAGTCCCATTTAAAAAGTGATAAAAGTGAGGTTTTTGGTGTCAGATACACTAGATAAACTCTCAGTTTTGTTATGTGGACAAGTTACTTAAGCTCTTCAAGTTTCAATCTACCTATCCATAAAATAAGGATAATATTAATATACCTACTTCATAGGATTGTTATAATGACCAAATGAAATCATGCATGTAAAGGGCTCAGCATAGCACATAGTAAGAGCTTGATAAACTATCGTAATTATAACTACCATTATTTTTCAGGAGGAAAAAACTGATTAGAAAGACATGCTATTCTTGGCTCTCAGTTAATAGACCTGCATTAAGCTTACCTCTCAGGACCTAAAAAGGTCACCACTATGATGGCAGCAAATTTAAGGCAGCCAAAGTGCCTGCCAACCAAGGAAACACTAAAGTCACAACAAACATCTCTATCCCAAAAGGTAAATTTACCATTTACTTAAACACTTTCCCATCAGCTCTTTAGCACCATACACCACTAATGAAAGTTGTACAACACTCATATTGCCTCTGATGATTCAGATTATTACTACAACTTTATTATCATCTCAGTGGTTAATAGATATCTGCATTCCAGCATTCCTTAAGAAAAACATTCCCAGACCCAATAATGAAATCTGTTTAACCAAGCAAAGAAACAAGCTAACACACACGAACCTCCAAAAATTTTCTAAGCACAATTTAAGTGGAATCACAAGCTTAGAATGTGGTTATAGCTTAAGTGGCTGGCTATGTTTATTGTGACAGCATATTTGGGTTTTCACTATTGTATTTTTATTGATTTTCTTTGGCCAAACTTAAGTGTATAATATCATGCAATATCATGGCTATAAATGAACAGCATGGTTGTGGCAAAAGAATTTTTTCACATAACATGACTAACATCCTCTTAAAGACTGAAAATATTTTATAATGAATAGTAATGAAAGGCAAATACATAAGCCTCTGTCTTGGACGAGATGTGGAAGTACGCTGGCATCATGCCTCATTCTTTCAAAAAGAAACAGAAAAGGAGGACTCTGTAAAACAGGGTCGAGCCTGGGCTGCCAGGGAACTAAGGGCACAAAGATCATTATTCTCCATTTACACAGTGTTTTTTCTAAGTTGTTTTCAAGAGACTTCTTATCCCATATGTTTACAGACTTCATTTTTCTGCTGCCCTACCCCATTTTGAAACACTAAAGCAATTTTTCAGACTATTTCAGGAAAACTACACTTTAACATTGTAGATTTCATTGTGCACCTTTAGAGCCAACCCTCCATCCCACTTCAAGGTATCACAATACAGATGATTTTGGCGGGATACACTATTTTATTACTTTTTATTCTAATTTAAGTTCCAAATGTCCTGCTTTTAATAAATGGACTTATTACAGCCATCTCACCACTTTAAATACACATGATGAGATTTTTCAAATCATATTTATACCCTTTATCTCATTGGAACCCTACTGGGGAAAAAGACTGGGTAGATTATTGTCTCTGCTTCACAGATAAAGAAACTTAAGGCCCAAGGTTAAGTGACTAAACTAAGCAAAAGAATCAGGGCCGAAATCTTCATCTCCCACGTCCAGGTCAATACCACCTTAAATAAATATTGCTCTTGTACCTACAATTCTATCATGTTGGGCTTAATTCAGTAGCAAATAAAAAAAATTTTTTATCACATCATTTACAATTTTCCTTTTCTTAGCCTTTTTTCACTTTAAAAAAAATCTCTCATTCTTATGGATCTTACTATATTTCTATTACGTAACTATTTTAACTGTTGGTGTATTATATACTTACATGGGACAGTCATTATAAAAATGCATAAGTGGCTCTGAAGAAGATACACTTCATATGTTTAAAGTATTCGTATTTTTATTTTGGAGTGACTAATCATAACCATCAGAAAACATGGAGGCAAATCTCATTTTTTTTATTGAGGTCATAATAGTTTATAACATTGTATAATTTCAGTTGTACATTATTATTTGTCCCTCACCACATACATATGAGCCCCTTTACCCCTTATGCCCACCCCCAAACTCCCTTCCCCTCTGGTAACCACTAGTCTGTTCTCTTTGTCCACGTGTTTGCTTATCTTCCACATACGAGTGAAATCATCCAGTGTTTGTCTTTCTCTGTCTGGCTTATTTCCCTTAACATGATACCCTCAAGGTCCATCTGTGTTGTTGCAAATAGGATGATTTTGTCTTTTTTTTATGGCTGAGTAGTATTCCATTGTATATATATACCACATCCATTCATCAGTTGCTGCGAACTTTGGATGCTTCCACGTCTTGGCTATTGTGAATAATGCTGTAACGAACACAGGGGTGCATAAATCTCTTTAAATTGTTGAATGCAAGTTCTTTGGATACATACCCAGTAGTGGGATAGCTGGGTCATGTGGTATTTCTACTTTTATTTTTTCAGAAATCTCAATACTGTTTTCTATAGTGGCTGCACCAGTTTGCATTCCCACCAGCAGTGTATGAGGGTTCCCTTTTCTCCACATCCTCTCCAACATTTGTTATTTTTTTTGTCTTGGTGATTATAGCCATTCTAAAGGTGTAAGGTGGATATCTCAATGTAGTTTGGATTTGCCTTTCCCTGATGGTTAGTAATGCTGAACATCTTTTCACATGCCTGTTGGCCATCTATGTATCTTTGGAAAAATGTCTGTTCAGATCATCTGCCAATTTTTTGATTGGGTCGTTTGTGTTTTTTTTGTTGAATTGTGTGAGTTCTTTATATATTTAGGATATTAACCTCTTATCAGACATATGATTTGCAAATATTTTCTCCCAGTTGGTGAGTTGTCTTTTCATTTTGTTCCTGGTTTCCTTTGCCTTGCAGAAGCTCTTTAGTCTGATGAAGTCCCATTTGTTTACATTTTCTTTTGTTACCCTTGCCTGAGTAGACATGGTATTTGAAAAGATCCTTCTAGAAAGACTGATGTCAAAGAGTGTACTGCCTATAGTTTCTATATATATAGTTTTATGGCTTCAGGTCTTACTTTCAAGTCTTTGATCCATTTTGAGTTAATTTTTGTGTATGGCAAAACATAAAAGTTTACTTTCATTTTTTTTGCATGAGGCTGTCCAGTTTTCCCAACACCATTTACTGAAGAGACTTTCCTTTCTCCATTGTATGTTCTAAGCTCCTCTGTCAAAGATTAGCTGTCCAAAGATGTGTGGTTTTATCTCTAGGCTTTCAATTCTGTTCCACTGATCTGTGTCTGTGTTTGCACCTAGTACCATGCTGTTTTGATTAGCATATTTTGAAGTCAAGGATTGTGATGCCTCCAGCTTTCTTCTTTATCTCAGGATTGCTTTAGCAATTCAGGGTCTTTTGTTGCCCCATCTGGATTCTTTGTTCTATTTCTGTGCAGAATGTCATTTAGATTTTGATTGGGATTGCACTGAATCTGTAGATTGCTTTAGGTAGTATGGACATTTTAACCATATTTATTCTTCCAATCCATGGGCATGGAGTATCTTTCCATTTCTTTATGTCATCATCGATGTCTTTCAAAAATGTCTTATAGTTTTCATAGTATAGTCCTTTCACCTCCTTGGTTAAATTTATTCCTAGATATTTTATTCTTTTTGTTGCGATCGTAAATGGGATTGCATTCTTGAGTTCTCTTCCTGTTAGCTCATTATTAGAGTATAGAAATACAACTGTAAATCTCAATCTTGTAATCCAACTACAACTCCTTCACATATACACCATGCTATTTATTTGAGTTGCCAACATGAATGCACTTCAGTGATCTGTACAGAGTCGGCTACTGCCTGCTGCGATTCTGAATAGCTAAGACTTGTATTTAGCAACCAGAACTGAGGAATTCCAACTGTGTCAACTTGTGCAACTATGTCTGGCTTCAGAGCTTCCCACACTTGGAAGGCATATTGTCCCTATTTTATTGCTGCAAATAAAGGGACTTTTCAAACAAACGATACACACAATTCATGCCAGGCTTTTATTAAACAACATGTAGTCAGCCCGTGATTAGGTCACCATTCAATTCAAAAACTTAAATATATATGTGGTTTTCAGCTCTTCTTATCTAGTATTTTTGGCTTACTTCAAAACTTACTAATATCAGTTGCTTAACTACTAAAATTTTGAGGTGCTGTAATTTTTATTTACCATCGCTCATATATTCTAAGATTCTAAATTGTAAGACCCATACCCAATTTTAGAGAGATTAAAATATAAAAACTGCACAACTTAGGCTCTATGAGTCACCATGTATCTTTATATTTTATGCTTCACTCAGTCATATTGAACAATGGCATCTTTTGGAGCATCTGACGTTGTCTAGTAAAGAGAAGCATCATGCCTAACCTCAAGGAGCTAATAACCTAACTAAACAAATTACAGAGCACTGCCTCAATCGCCTTTCCTATCTTTGAATGCCACAAAACCCTAACCCCTTGAAAAGCCTGCTTTGGAAGTATTCAACCTCTGTTGTCCCTAACCACAGGAGAGTGGGAAATAAATCAGTTCTCTCCAGCTTAGTTTCTCACTGCTTGGGCATATATAGGGCCTGAAGGCTTCAAGCCACCCAGACCCTTGGGCTTGTTTCTGGCAGAGGAGGCTCCAAGCTTATAACAAGAGCTGAAGGCAGCTCCCAGCACCTCTGTGCTTTTGTAAGCCACCTGAGACTTCTAGAAATGCTGAAACAGTAGGATTGTGGGCAATATTTTAACAAGGGCTCTCCAGGTAACGAACAAGATCGTCAGGCACTATAGTCTCTCTCTGTATTTTCAGGATGAAAATTCATGAGAAGAGATATACAACCAAGAAAGGAAATTGTGTATACTGTTTCTGTTTGCAGCACATGGTCCCTGACCATAACTTTTTAAGTATAGAAAATCTCTATAATCTAAGACTCACAGGTAGTTCAGATGCAGTGCAGTGTAGGGAGCCAGCCTACCGTGATTCAAGGTCAGCGACCTTTATGGTAAATGAAGTAAAGTTTGTGCACTAATTGCACAGGTCTGCGGTGGGGGCGGAGCAGGGGTAAGCACTGTCTTCAGCTAATTTAGTAACTTAAGCCATATCACAATAGTGAAGTGTATACCTAGACTTCTCTGTGAGAATCCTTAGAAATCAAGCTTATAAGTGACTAATATCTGCTACAATAGCAACATTACAAAAAGTTACACTGAATATCAGACTAAACATCTAAATTATCAGATCATTTCATTGAAATTACATTGTGTATTTCTTTAATCACAACTTCTTGAACGAAGGGAGTAAAGAAGTATGGATCAAGTAGAATTCCTTGGGGTTTGAGCTTTATTGAGCAGTAAACTTGATATGTTATCAGCATATCACTTACATGTAAATGGGAGTTTCTAAAGGGCTTGAGAGATTTTCTTCCTAAATACCTTGAGTGTTATCCTGCAAACAAATCTTTGGGCTATGAACGTGCACTCTCTGTGCTAAGAAATCATTTGTTTAAGCAAGGGTAAAATTTTAACTCCCTACCAGTTGAAAGCGCAATAAATCCTAAAACAATTAAGAAACTCATTAATTTGTACTTATTGAAAACGTTATGATGCAAGAGACGGAAAAATTAACAAAGTAGTTCATTTTATCAAAACTTTCCCACATAAGGCTCACTTAATCAATCAAAAGGTATGTATTAACTTCCCTATTATGCAATTTCTACATCCCTCGGTCCACAAAGACTCCACTTCCTATCACCCAAAGACTTGGTAAGTAAGAATTAAAGTGAATTGGAACGTCAGACTACGCAACGACTGCTAGAGATGAACGGAGAACAAACTTCACAGAATTAAAGACACTGAAGATAGTATTTTCTCTAACTCTAGTCAAGTAGGTCTGAGCGAAGTTCGTCAATTTGTCAAAGGACTTAATTTAGAATCACCTCCAGATTACTCAAAGGCAGTGACAGACAAGTGATAACAGTATACCAGCTAGTTAAAAAAAAAGATTAAAATAAGTGAGAATTTACTCAAAATGAAATGTTTTTCCCTCAAGAAGAAACTGGCACTTGAATTATCTAAACATAACCTTGGGTCCTCCCTCCCTTCAGGTCTTCAAATGTCACCTTCTCAGTAAGGCCTTCCCCAAAACTATTCAAAACTGTAGCAGCCCCTACAGGACACACACGCATGCACAGACATACACTTCTATACATAACCTCCTCTGATTAATTTTTCTCAGTAGCAATTATCACCATCTCACCTATGACATTTTATTCATTTGTCTCTCCCAATTAGAATATAATTTCTACGAAAGCACAAGTTTTTGTGTATTTTCTTCACTGTTCAACAAACAGATCTAGACCTGGTACATACAAGGTACTTACTTAACTTTGCATAAACAGAGGAATGAGACTAAAAGCATACAGTAAGACCCTCTAACAGCAACCTTCTTAAAACGAGATATGTGTATCCTGTAGTAGAGTGACACAGGATAAACATAGCACTTCTCTATTATTTTTATATGAAAAGAAATGTATATTATGGAAGAGTGTATATTATGGGACAAAGTAAAGAAACAAATTTTGGCTTGTGATAGGCAGAATGGAACTATACTGTGATTTACTCAAGTAGAGAAAGAGGGGCAGGTGTGTAGAATGGGTGTGTGTCTCCGCTCCTCTCCTTTTAGGAGTAATTTTGTAGGGATGTATAGGAAGAAATACGCTGGAACTCAAACATCACCAACAGAATCGATGACACTTTTAACACACTTTAAAAGAAACGAATGTTTCCCAGTTATGCATTCCACTGTTTAGCAATCTTCTTCAAAGCTACCCTGAACCAAGTAATCAAAGACTAAAGTTTTCACAGTTTATTTCCTACAAGTATGGATTAGAACTAGGCCAAGGAGAAAGGAGATAGAGAGGAATCCACATAAAGATGGACATGGCCTGAACTCAAAGTTTCTTAAAGTACACTTGGCTTCTGAGATGGAATGAGGCCATCCTCAATAGACTACACCTTTTTTAAATTATACAGCTAGCACTCGTTACATAAAAGTCTTTTATTTAGCTCTCTCTTTCCCCACCAAAGATCTTAAACATGTCTGATTTCTGTCAGTGCTCAGTATGTCAATTCCAAATTGAGGAAGAGTTTTTTTTAAATCTCCCAGTGCCCTTGTTTACAATGACTGGTAAGAACCTATACTTAATCACATAGATTAAACTACTAAGATTAAGTACTCCAGGAATCTTACCAATTTGGCAGGAAATTTTTTAAAACTCTCCCCAAATCAACCAGTTTAAATTTCACTTATACCCATTTTATCATGTGGTTATAAGTAGTTCTAAAGGGAATTAACTCAAAGTTAAAGATTTAGAATTAAAATGCTCATCTAACATAAACATTTGTGCCTCATGGGACTTAAAAATATGTAGACTTTGGATTACTCACACATAACTGGACAGAAAGTCAGAAGCCAAGGGATATAATCCCACTTCCGCTGGCATTAATTTACTACATGTGACAAGTTACTAGGGGATGACTTCTCTGGGCCTAAGGAGGGGGACCACTGCCTGGTATGTAATAACTGCTCAGTAATTCAAACAAGAAGGATTTCTAACTAATACAATCTGTTGCTTCAAATTATAAAAACACTTTTCTTCCAGAGGAGCCTCAGAGCAGTTCAAACACATTGCCATCACCAACCACAGGTTACAAACCTGAAACCTCAACTATTTACAACACTGAAAGTAAAACCCTCGGATTCCCACCCTCACTGCTCCTGCACTGTGCTCCTGTAGGACAATCAACTAAGAACCACGGTCACTGAACTAATGTCACTTTGTGACGTTATGGCCCTGTCAGTCTCAAGGCTAGCTTCCTTTCAAAGTTCCAAAGGAAATGAAGGAAGACTCATTCCAGTTTGACAGTGACAATCAGTTAACATAACACAAAGGTCTACCTATTAGGTATACAAAACAATAAGACCTCGTCACATCCAGGAGTTGATAGCCTGGTGGGGAATAAACAGATTACTTTCATCAACAGGATCAGCCCGATGATAGTATTTGACCCACAGTGAGAAAAAGGCCGGAGCAGATGCTTTAAAGCTTCAGTACGAACTAGCTTAGGGAAAGAAAAGGGGAGAAGACTAGGTGCAGTTTTGTTCAGAGCAGCTGCCCTTTGCTTTTTGCTTCCTGAAGCCATCACTAAGATCACCTCTCAAGTTTGTTTTTGCTGTTTGTTTGTTTGTTTGTTTGTTTTTAAATCCACAGAACTAAAATAGAAGGGTCTGAAGTCCCAGGTTAAAGCTGACACTTCATGGATTTCCCTCTAAACCTGGGCACGCCAGCAGTGCACACTGCAGTCACTAGGACAAACGCAAAGTAATGCTTGCTCTAAACTTAGTTAAGGACAAAATAACAATTTTCAGATTAAAATAAGTACTTCTCGTACCAAGTTATTTTACCAAGATTAATCTCTACTCTCACCATGGAACATCACAGGAAAAAAGTCATCCACGGAAATTTGCTTTCCAGGCAGCATTTCAGTAACATGGGTCTTCTAACACTTTCATTTAGGCTTAGAGCAGTTAACTCGTGTAACATAATTCAAATTTCTAGTAACCGAGATAGGACAAGGACACTAGGCCTTCGAGGTTCTTCAATCTAGTCTAGGGGCTGCAGAGAGAAGTCAAGGGATGTGTAAAGGTCAGTTACAAGGTAGAATGGTGGACAGGCAGTAACAGGAAACAACCCACAATGGGGGTTCCTTTATCCCACATACTTAACCTTCACACCTTGCAGCTTCTGAACAGGCATCGTGTCTCATCAAGAACAAGGCTCCTTCTTCCCCCCTCTCACGACGTGTGAGTGTCCCTGTAGTCCATCAAACACATTTGCTGCTTTTCCACCCAAGCCCATGGGGATTGGAATGAGGCCTCATGTCCTGGCTCCAGGAACAACTACACTTCCTGTCAGCTTTTGTCTCCCTAGGACAGGGGAAATAAAGTCTAACCACCACTACCCCCTTTACTCTACATATGTGTTTTTTAAATAATCCAGTAAGTAAAGTTCCAAAGCTTCATCCAATCCTGTGTCAAACTACAGCAGTGGCAGCATCTTCTCTGGAGCAGAAAGTCTGACACTGGACCACAGGAGAAAGCAGAAGGGGCAGCTACCAGAAGCAGCACATCTACCCAAGGCTTCACCTCACACTTTCTGGCACCAGCCTCCTGCAGTTTCAAGAACCATTCCTTATAAAATTCTACCTTCTGGGCATTTTTCCTTCCCCCTAGGACATAAAGCTCCTGGATAATGCTCATGGCTTGAATAGTATTATTGTCAAATGGCAACGAATAGTGCTTTGGTATCAGACAGACAGGTGTAAATCCTAGTTCCACGACTGACTAGCTTTTTCTTACATTGAGCAAATGACTTCACCTCTTCCTTGCAGTCTCAATTTTCTATATATAAAAGAAGAATGATACCACTTACTTCACAGTGTTGGTGGGACGATCAGAGAAATTCAGAGCCCTTGTGTTTATTAAGTAAATGTTTTTTTCCCCTCTATACCAAAGGAAGAAATTGAAGGCATCATATAAGAACTGGGAGGTGAAGGGGGAATGGATGGTGACCAGCATAACCTGGTCTTTTTTTTTTTTATTCTTCTCCCCAAAGCCCCCCAGTATATAGTTGTAGATTCTAGTTGTGAGTGCCTCTGGTTGTGCATAACCTGGTCTTTTAAAAAACTTTTTTTTTAATATTTTTTTCTCATTTATTTTTACTTTTTTTTTTTTTGCAGGGGAAGATTCACCCTAAGCTAACATCTGTTGCCAATCTTCCTCCTTTTTTTCTTCTTTTTCCCCTCCAAAGCCCCAGTACATAGTTGTATACAGTTGTAAGTTCTTCTGGTTCTTCTCTGTGAGCCACCACCACAAAATGGCAACTGACAGATGAGTGGTGTAAATCCCCGCCCGGGAATTGAACCTAGGTGGCGGAAGCAGAGTGAGCCAAACTTTAACCACTAAGCCATCAGGGCTGGCTCTTAAAAAAACTTTTATATTCATGATAAAAGTCATGGAACAAGGGAATCTAAAGTATGTTTTAGCCTTTCAGATTTCACCGTCAGTAGGAAAAGTTCCAGAAATCATACAAAAAGAATGAACACACTCAATAATAGCTTTCTTTAGTGAGTCCAAAATTAGAGAATAAAAAACAAAAACCACGAATCAACTTTTAGCTTACAGGATGACACGAAATAACTGGATCTTTTTAAAAAAATTTTTTCTATACACATGCAATACATCACACAAAATCTTTTCATAGATATTCACTGCTCTAGGTAAAAGCCTTCACTGCTAGTGTTTTAAAAAGCTGCAGCTGGACTCTAAGTCAGATGGCACTCAGCAGTTGTGTGTGTTGGGGGTGGGGTGTGTTAGGAATGAATGTGGTTATCAAGGCATTTCTAAGTAGGGAACCCTTGGAACAACATGAGAGTGAGGGTCATGGGAAAAGATGCTTTGCTCACCCTGCTTCCTGGCAGCATTTCCAGTACACAAGCCATAAGCAACTCCTGTTTACAAAATGGAGCAAGAAAAGAGGAGCTTCTTTTAGATGAAAATGGGGCAGGAGGAATCAACATATACACCTACGTAGGTTATACATTACTGCCGCGTTTTACATTTTTATTTGAAACCTCTAGAAATAGTTTCAAAGACTTAGCATACTTGGCTGTGCAAAATATTTAATCCATACTGCTTTAATAAACTGAATTAGGTTAGAGTATTTTTATTAATGCCAATCACAAATGAAACACAGGAAAGAAAACAATCATGATATATCTACTTTATCCTTCTCAGGAAAAAAAATGCAATTTGAAGTTATTTTTCAGAGTCATGGAAAAAATATTTCTCAGGATTTCAAACTTTCAAATCTAGTGTTCTTCATGTTAAAACAAGCTTGTTTAAGAACTAGGTGAACGTATCCTGGACTTGATGTAAAATCTAAGAGTATTTTAGTTACCAAAGGTCAATAGTCCCTCATTCTTTAATCACTTCACTAAAACTCACAGACTATAGATAAGCAGTTAACAAATCTCAAATGATACAACGAACACAAGCGCCCTCTTTTTAAAAAGAAAACTCTAAGGTAATTCAACCTAAGGAAAAAAAGCCATTGCCAAATCTATACATTTCTATTTTGTGTTTCCTTGTCTTAATCCTGGAATCCTGGAAAATTATAAACACTTTTCAAAATGATCTCCAACTAGGTCTGGGCTTAACGAACAGCTTTTTTTTTGAAGTTCTGAAGTCCGTACTTTCTTTATAACTATGGATTTAGCAGTGAGCGTGGCCCCCTGATTGCTTCTATGCTTGAGTGTTATTAAATTAAACAGTCAGACAAAATATGAAGAATTGACCTTGGCATGGAATGCAACAGGCATAGTTTTTTTCCCCCACTGCTTCTTCTTAAAGAAAAAGAAAACAAAATATTCAATCCTGAAATGTAATAATAAACAGATTTCCACATGTTCACTTCATTTGTAACATAACATTTCCACTCTTTACCAGTCTTTAGTAGTTAGTAGTAGTGGTAATTCGTTAACCTACTTTATCTCTTTATGTGGGGAAATACATTGTTTATGAGCCTCACACATATTACTCTGATAAAAATCATAACCTCTCCTTACACAAAAACAGGTAAGACACGAACAAGCAATGTTCTGAATGAACTGTAAAATGAAAAAAAAAACCCAAAATACATCTGTTAGAATTATTGAGCTACGTTTAAGTCTTTAAGTTAATGTCAGATCCTTTACACAGATACTCTTTTAAACCTAAAACAAAAATGGCACTTAGCTATTAGATTCAGACTTAAGCATTTACCTCACTCGTCACAATACTGTGAGGTTTTGAACAGACTGCATCTCTGAAACATCAGCATCTAGGGTCTCCCAGTTATTTCAATGAATCTCAGCTCTTTCCACGTTTGAACACCAAATCCACATTACATAAATGCCTCTTCCTCACACACTCCCAATTATTAATATTCAAGATGGAGAGAGAAAACATGTTTAATTGATGTGAAAGCATTATAATAATTATAGCCAAATGAATATTTGACAGCTAGAAATTACAGGATTCCATAATACATCTACAACTGTTTCCCTAATTGCTTTAAAAAAAATCATTTCTTACACCACATATTCTCCCAACCCCCCACCCACTCATCAAAATATCCAAAAATATCTCAGGTACAAAAATAGAGTCTTCTTCTGACAGCTAGCAACTGCCTACTATGTGCAAAACATTATAAGGGATGCTAATATGATTTCTTTCTCATCTTTTAAAGAGGTTACAATCTGATGAGAAAGAAATGGCCACATGAGTACTTTCTGAGAAAGAGGAAGGAGGAGCCTGATTGTGGGCAAGAAGCGAGTGACTGAAACAATAGCATGAGAATCCAGACACTAGTGTCCACTACAGCGCTGGAGGATGCGCCCCTTTTACATCATCTCCCAGCAAGTTAGAAGTCTGTTACCATTTAGCACAATAAGAAGTATTTCAATACAGATTAATTTTTCTGCTGTAACTTTTACAGACAATAGATTTAATTCATTCAACAAGTAACTACGCATCTACTCAGGGTAGTCACTGGGCCTGGTATAGAACTTGGTGCCTAGAGTAAATGGTGAGCAAGGCCAAGATGGGCCAAGATGTCTAAGCCTAGTGGAGCAGGCCACCTAGGATAACTGCTGACGTTGACTGACAGGACACTGATAGGATCACCAAGAGAAAAACAATGAAACAAAAGTTTTAAAGGATAAGATAGGGCTAGAATTGAAATGATACATGAAACTCATACAGTAATAGTAATAATGATAGCAATAGTAATAAACAAGACATAACAATCCCTGGCCAGACTGTGCTAATACTATCTCATTCTATCTTAACATCAACCCTACAAAATCCTCCACAATCGTCATCTTCATTTCACGGATGTAGAAACAAATCCTGAGAGAGATTAAAGGACTTGCCTCATATGTATGCATCTTGGAGGGGGAGGAAGACATTCTTATAAATGATAATAGCCTTATGTTTATGTAACAAAATTAACAATGATTCTTTAAGATCAAAAGCTAGCCTACATTCAGATTTCCCCAGTTACCTTTAAAATTTGTTTTCTGCTTGTTTACAAATAAGGATCCTAGCAAAATCTACTCATTGCATTCACTTATGTCTCTTAAATGTTTTAAGTCCCTTTTAATATACAGAATAGTTCCCTGTTCCTTTTTTCCTTCTTCTTCCAAGCCACTAACTCATTGACTACACTGGTTCAGTTGTTTCGTGGTGTCTTAATTTCTGGATTTAGCTGAGTGCTTCCTCAAAATGTTGCTGAGCTTGCTCCTCTCTGCCTGGTGCTTCCTGGAGTCAGGAAGTTATATGTAATGGCGTGATCAAAGGTAGGGAGAAAACCAGAATAAGTGTATTTCTCCTGTCCCTTTTTCTTTTTTGACATAAAATAAATTTTTGTTTACATATGCCAAATTGACATAACATTTTTTATCGAAAAAAGACAAATTGCTTAGCTTATTTTAACAGTAAAACATCAAAGTCCTTTTAGAGAAATTAATCTGTACTCTACAGGTCTAAGTGTTTAAAAATCATTCTATTTCCTACAGAAGGTGCTACTAGAGTTTTATCTTTTGGTTTGTTTGGTTTTTTTAAACCAACAGAGAGAAAAAACAGTTTTCAGGAAAAACACGCACGCAATACAAAAAAGTGTTCACGTACCTCTTAGGTTCAGCTTATGAAAGCCTTATAATAGCAGTACAGAAAAACAAAAACAAAAGACAAAGAGAAAGCACACACACGTACGTACATACACACAGACACCTTCCTAGGCTGTGACCCTGCTGCTACAATGCAGTCCCAGTTTATCGCATTTGATAAGATGGTGGCAGCAATACCATGACTTGTCTATCAGGCATTATCTGTATGCCCACAGCCCGACGATTTCTCAACCCAGGTTCATTCCAGGAAGGCAGCTCAAGGGGAATTCCACCAAGTTTTCCCTCTCACCAGAGCCATCCTCAAGTAATAATCGGTAAGCCCCCGGCATGGATCCACCAGAAGGAAATTATGAGGCCACTGTGGAAAATGATGAAGTAGAAGAAGGAAAAAGCTCACAAAACTCCACAAAATGGTGAGAGCTCTCTATCCTAGTCCTCGCTCAAATCCGCTAAGGCTTCAGGTTTCAATCAAACCTTGGGTTGACTGCAGTTTGTCCTCTCCCACTGCCCCACTCCAGATGGTTCCCAGAAGAAACAGTCGGGCCAATGACTTTTTAGAAAAATATGTCCCAGCTCTGAGAACCAACCTTTCCCTTCTATTGTTTTCCTTTACTTTTTTGATTTCTGAACCCTGTATATATAGTCTTTCCATATTACCTATGTAGACAAAGACTGCCACTCAATAGCATAAGAAACACCTAAATGGTGTAAGTGAAATATTGTCATATCACTGACCTTTACCCACTTCTCTGACCTCTACCCAGCGCTTTCACATTTCTAACTCTTAAAAGCCCCTGTAAGACCGGAATTCATGCAGATTACTCCCTAAATAAGCAAAGAAAGAGAAAATGACGTAAAGTGACTTTGCTATTAAGAGTCATTTTTGCCATTTCCTCTTCTAGAATTTAGCACGCCTCTTAAGAAAGAGGCCAGAGACAAAAGGGGGGATCCCACTCACTAAGAGAGACTAAAGTAGGAGAAGGGGCAGGAATTCATTTGATCTGGCATTGGCTTAGCATTAAACTCCAAACACATAAATTGAAAGAAATCATTAAAAATATTTACAAGAGAAAATCAGAGCAAGATGGGAATTTAGAGATTATTTTGTCAGGTCTAACTCTTCACCTCAGCGAGGATATGCAGCCCAAAGGGGTCAGGAGGAAAGTTGCACATCCAGTGGCTTTTTTTTTTAAGCTATTTCATACTGTCTTTAATGTGCATTTCAATTTCACTTCCATATCTTTCATCACTGTGAGCCCACTACCTCCTTATACTGATGAACTCAACACATTAAATGAAAAGTTTCTATCTTTGGTTTCATAGCACATTTGGAAATCTGCAAACATTAGAAAGCTGAAAACTTCAGTCTATTCTGCCACCATGCCTTCCTGCAATGTGAATTAAGTCATTTACGATTAGTAGATAAGCTATATCATGAAAGTCACATGTGTTCAAGTATGATTTTTTTCCAACACATTGACATTTGAAACCACCAGGGACATGCCTTTTCACAGTTAAAGGGCATCTTACCTATATGTAAAGACTGTAGAAGCAGCTACAAATCCTGAAGAGCTTTCCTTCAGCATGAGAAGTGGCTGAATTAGTGGGTTCAATATCCACTAAACTTTCCACAGCATTAAGCTATTTGGGGAAGCTGCACATGCAGATTCTGACTGTTTATACTAAAAACAAAAGAGTTAAAGAAGTCAACACCATGGAGCACATTTTTGAAGAAGCAAGAATCCCAGAGTTTAAGGCTACATGGGATCTACTGGTACTGGGTACAAATGCTAGTGTAGTTTTAACTCTGCTGGTATTTTTATCAGACCGTTTTTCTTGATGCTGTAGTTAAAGTTGCAGAGGTTTTTAATTATCTGCCCTTAACCCTATTTATTCCCAGTAAGTCCCGATATCATGTGTGTGTGTGCATGTATGTGTGTGCAATATCTGAAGAAGGTAAGCTTTTACAAGAATACATATGTCTCATTATGGCAGAAACGCATGTGTGTGGGAGAAACCAAAAGTAATTATATGATATTCTTGTTTCACAGATCCATCAAAAGTACGCAAAACTAAACCACCCTTTTGGACTGCACATCTGCTTGAGAATAATCAACAGTCTTGACCACGCCCTCACACAGTCTAAGTGCTTTTCAGACTTCACTGTGCATTTGGATCACCTGGGGGATCTTACATGCAGAGTGTAATTCTGCAGGCCTGCAGGAGATCCTGATGAGCTCAGTACATTAAATGGAAGCTACCAGGTGACATGGATGCTGCTGGTCCAGGGACCACACTTTGAGTAGCAAGACTCTAGAAAACATACCACATTTCACTGGCTCCAAGTTGACATCATGCTATGTGATTTATCTCTTTTTTGTTTTTTTGAAGAATTTGCATCCAACCACTTTATGAATTTTTTTCCCAGTACAAACCACCAGAAAAGACAGAGAGAGATAGAGGGAGAGAGATAATTAAAGCAAAAGTACATTTTGCCCATTGGTCCAGTTATGGCAGCATATACAAAAAGAATTTGTTGAGTCAATGCAATACATTTTAGTAGAAAATTTTATGTCTGCACTATTAGGAAATCTTTTATCTTCTTTGAATAAGATTCGATAAATCTCTCTCTGAAATTTAAGCTTTTTTATTTAGAGCATACAAAAATTCTGCGGGATACTCCAATCATAGTCAAGATTCTTGCAAAATTGAACAGGATATAATATTTACTATCTTGTTTTTAAAAGCAGATCTTACTTGAGGACTAATGCTAGACTCTTTAGATAACTCCACAGGCCCCACTACTCTCCTTGAGTTTAGTGTTCATGAAATTGGCCTCTGTGATGATTTTAAATATTGAGAATTGAGGTGTCATCTTGTAATTTCTTCATTCTCAAACATTACCCTATTAAAAAAATTTTACTGCATAATCCCACTAATATTTACAGAATAATCATTACACTTACATGATAGTGTAAAAGACTCATGGAATTTGATATGTTTTAAAAATAAATGTTTCCTTGATTAAGTATAGGTGTGAGACAGAGGAGAGAGAGACATACACACACAGAGAAAAGAGACACATACACAGAGGAGAAAGATGCACACACAGAGCCGAGAGACGCACACAAACACACACACACAGAGGACAGAGAGACACATATAGAGGAGAGAAAGATACACAGAGGGGAGAGAGAGACACATACACAAAGGAAGAGGAGAGAGAGGGGCTGTGCAGGAGAAAGAGGGGGGAAGCCCGAGGAGGGGGTATGGACAAAAATTATACCCGAATCTGCTATGATCTTCAAATGTATGCAGGCCTGCTACTTTAAAACCAAAAATACAGCTCTGTTTTCCCTTTTAATCCTCCTCCTAGTCTCAACAGGAGGTTAAAAATCAGCTAGCTAAATAAAGCACTCCAGATTGCATTAAATCCTTTGGTGTAATGACAAAGATCATTTAAAGAAAGAACAGTTCTAAAACCTTTGCTTTTGCTGGAATAGTTTCTTTACTATAAGTTTTCTGGAAGCCATTGTGTGCATCTAATTTGTGTAAATAAAGTTCATCTTAAACATACAAAGAGGGGGCCAGCCCCATGGCTGAGTGGTTAAGTTTGCGCACTCTGTTTCAGTGGCCTGGGGTTTGCCAGTTCAGACCCTGGGTGTGGACCTACACACTGCTCATCAGACCACGCTGTGGTGGCGTCCCACATAGAAGAACTACAGTGACTTACAACTAGGATATACAACTATGTACTGGGGTTTTGGGGGGAAAAAAAACATTCAGAGAAAGCTTGATCTCTTATGAATTTTGTTCTCAGTCTACGGGATCCCACTCAGCAATCCATTCATAACCCAAGTACGTACTTAGAATTCGAATTTACAAGTCTTTTGCCTTCTTAACTCTACAATGCTGGAGACACTTAAAAATCTTTGATGAGTGAATAAATTTAAGCTAACATTTACTGACCACTTACTATCTGTAAGCACTATGCCAAGAGCTTTATAAGAAATCTTACATAATCCTCACAACAATCCTGTGAGTCAACTTTTACTCCATTTCATAGACAATATATTCAAGCCTCGGTTTCCTTAAGTAACGTGCCATAAGTCACCCAGCTAATGAGAGTCTGCACCTAAATCTGAATCCAGCAGTCGAATTCCAGAATCAGAGCTCTTAACCACTATTTTTACACTTGGTTTGCCTAAACTGAGTGCATGCTAAACCCCAGGCCTCACATGCCTAAGTGTTACACTGGATTTGTGATACATTAAGTGCAGGAATAAGTTAATCTGACTTAATATTTTGGTGATGGCTAATTAACATAACAAGTGACCTAAGTGAATCAACATCTTGATGTTAGATAAGGACTATCGGAATTCTCTCTCAAGATTTCAGGGCTAAGCAGCATACAAAGGATCGGGGATCATTTTTCCACTGGTAACATAGCTTCTGAAGGTAAGAGTTTGATTTCCAGAGGAGAAACAACTCCTCGCCCTTAAATAAATAAGGCACCAAACACTCCCTATGCCATGGGCCCAGCTCTCTACATCTTAGAGCCTCTTGGTCTGTCTCCACTTCAGAGGTTCTGGACGCTTGAGCCAATCTTGTCCCAAAAATGTCCTAGCATCTGCTTTAGAGAAAGACTCTCACCCAGGAAGTTGGTTACAGTAACTGAGGACCTAGAGAAGGAATTCTCGCAGCCAGACACGGCTGTTTGTGCCTACTTGAGACTAGACTATAGACTTCACCTGCTTCTAACCAGTGAAAACTATTCAATCATCATTCATTCAACATTTACTGAGCACTGTCCTGGCCATTGGGATTCAGTAGTAAACAAGAGGTAAAACCCCCTTTCCTCATGGAACTTATCTTCTAGTGGAAAGAGATAGTGAAATCAAATGAATAGTGTGTTAGATGGAGGTAAGTGCTATGTGAGGAAAAGGGACAAGGAAGCTATTCAACTTCTTGTGTATGTGAGAAAGATCAGCCCTGAGTTAACATCTGTTGCCAATATTCCTCTTTTTGCTTTAGGAAGATTGTCGCTGAGTTAAAATCTATGCCAATCTTCCTCCATTTTATGTGTGATGCCGCCACAGGGTGGCTTGACGAGCAGTGCTAGGTCTGCATCTGGGATCCTAACCTGCGAACCCCAGCCGCTATGATGGAACACCCAAACTTAACCATGACATCACCAGGCCGGCCCCTCAACTTTCTTTAAGATGGAGAGGAAGTCTCCCTGAGAAAGCAACTTTTGAACAAAGATCTGATGGAAGCACAATATTCACTAAACAGAACCAGGCATTCACGTAACTGCTAATTGAATTGGGCAGCTGGTTACAGGAAGAATTTCTTCTTAACAGCAATATATTTAGAGACTCAGCAATAGCCAGCCCAATGCACTCAGCATTCCAAACAGACAACTCCTACCCCTCCCTGCCCCCAGGGTGGCCCACAAAAGCCAGTCTCACCAATTCAAGGACCCATTTATCAGAAATAGCACCTTCTATTGACAAGAGCTAGACACCCAGCAAAATGAAAATATCTGCCAACTTACTTACAATCACTAGAATAAAATTCTTTAGTCTTGAGTCCAAATCTTTAAAAGAACACAAAGATGTAAATCTAGGTTATACCGTAAGGCACCAAAGCATCATTCCTTATTTTAAAGGTTATAAAACAGTGATTTTATCGAGAAGGTGAAAAAACATCGAAAGACTGCACAAAATGATACAGCAAAAAAAGTGTAAAAATAAACTATTATCTGAGCAACCCACTTCAAGGAAATAAATGCAAGTCAAATTTTCCGATTTACTTGATATGGTCTGTGTCAGTACTTGCATGAGGCTTGATCAAAGACATATGCCATTCTGATAGTCCTTGAGTGGGAAGGTATTCCAGCTTTTCAGTGTTTCTTGAAATCTCATTGTGAGAAAGCAGCATGAGCTTTCCAGCTGTAATTAAATTCCAGCCTAAGGAGGTCATTCTTGGTCAGAGCATATCCCTGCTCTCACCCACACACCCAGACAGCATTCATACACAAGGTTTAATAGGCTTGCGTACCTCTGAGGTCAAATGCAAGACAGCCGATTTTCTCCTAAAGCGAATTCAACTGCTGATGCTCAGCAGCAAGCAGAAAGATGTACTGCTAGAGAGCAAACCCATGACATGGGTGGAGCTTCTCTTCCTGCTGTGTACTTGATGAAGGAAACCATGATGTCCAGGCGGAAAATGCAGCTACACAATCCGCACTACATCAAACCTTCCCTAAGCAGAAAACTACCCCCTTGTGTGTTTGGGCAAATTAATCTTACCTGAAATTTAGATGACATACTTACTAATCAGGAACTTTATCATCTTTATAAACCCTGAGTCTTGATAGTTAACAAATGTTAATAATGATTAATAAATACAATTTCCATAAAGGTAAAAGCTTCCTCCACTCATTGTATAACGAGAGGAGGGAGAAAAGTGAACCTCAAGAAAACACCGCATGAAAAAACTCCTGGCATTTACTCTGAAAAATACCTCTCTACATGTGGATTATTAGTCAATAAAAAGCGAAAACTGCACTTTTTTCTGCAGTGTGAAAGGATCAGCCCAAGGCGTACCTGGTAAGAGAAATGACTCTAGACAAAAAGAAAAGGAAAGACTAAACTATTGGATAAAGGAACCATAGTGGGCTCTGAAGCTCGTGGCGCGGAGTCCCCAGGAACGTGCTTCCTGAAACCTCAGCTGCCTATCAGCATAAAACAGCGTCTCAAGATGTTCACGATGCCCACACCAGCCATCGAGAAAAGAGGTTCCATATATCAGCAGACTCTGCTTTAGATAACATGGATGCAAGTAGTCCATTTCAGAAATGTCTTTAAAATTACTACGTTGTGAAAGTTAGCTTCACATATCTATAAAATTTAGGTCCATGGACACTTTGTTTCCTACCAGTGATGAATAAACTAACATGAAGCATGTTTAGACGATGCTGACAAAGCATGGCAGAGTATCAGTGTAATCCTTCTTTACCACACAAGCATTTGGCACATTCTCTAAAACCAGGCCAAATTCACGAAAAGAGCGCAATCTCCTCAACTGGTAGCACACATGGTTTTCTTATGCTTTAATTTTCAACTTTTTGATACACAGGTTTCCTTTTGCCACATGAAATCTACAGATATTAATGAATATATATTAATAATTACTCACATTGAATGCCAAGATTGAGGGTTTATACCTACTCAGCAAGTTTGTCATGTTATCTAAAAGTTATCAGACATCCTTTGGCCACTATATTAAATAAATAAATACAGGGCTATATTCTCTGTTAAGGTTAACATACAATTAAATGGTTTGACCAATTAAGAAAAACTCCACTTTGGGGCTGGCCCAGTGGCGCAGTGGTTAAGTTCCCACACTCCACTTTGGCAGCCCAGGGTTCACAGGTTTGGATCCCAGGTGTGGACCTAGCACGGCTCATCAAGCCACACTGTGGCAGCATCCCACATAAAAGAGAGGAAGATTGGTACAGATGTTAGCTCAGCAACAATCTTCCTCAAGCAAAAAGAGAAAGATTGGCAACAGATGTTAGCTCAGGACCAATCTTTCTCACAAAAAAAAGAGAAAAACTCCAATTTATTTTCTGACTCCATTACGGGAGGCAGAAAAAAATATAGAGCAAAGAAAGCTGCTCATATAATTTCACTTATTCAAAATTTATTGAGACCTCCTAGGTGCCAAACACACTGCTTCATGCTAAAGATAGTTTTCTAGTCCCATGGAGCTTACAGTGAGGAAAAGAGACAAGTAAACAACTGCAGTGCACAGTGTGTTACAGTAGACAACTACTCCCTTAAAGGAGAAAAGAAGAGTAAACACACCTGAGAGAGCGAATCAGAAGGCCCCAGACATCTTGAACTTGAGACGGCAATGCTATATTCTTCAATGCCATTGTCTGTCTCCTAAGTCATCCTTATTCCTCTTAACAGAAGCCCTTCTAGTTAATGAGTCTGTGGCTAAATCTGAAAACTCTGGGATTTTTATCCATGGGCCTCACCTTCTCTTCCCAACTACCACTCAATATGGGTTGCTCCACCCCAACCACTACTGCAGTAGGAATGTGGGTGTAGCCTTTTCAACAGCCAACTGCATGATTAAGGAGCCTCAATCCTAGCAGGCTTGTTGCAAGAGGTATGAATATATGCTGTGTCTGTCTTCTTAGAAGGGAACAAAATTTATCAACTAAGCCAATGTATATTTTAGCAATTACTAGCATATATCAACCTGTGCAATAAGTGGTAATGATGATTTTCCAGGCTTGCTGCACAAAACTGTTTCAAATCAAACTATTTAATAGAAAACCAGAAAGAAAAACTTTTCAGAATAAAACAATCATCATTTCCTCATAGCCTTCCTTTCTTTCATCTCTGGCTCTTCAAATATATGACAGCAGGCGGGAACTCATTCTCACTGATCACTGTGAGGAGCAGAGGAATTATAACCAACATGCACTGAAGTCATTCTCCTAAACTGACCAAACAATCCCGCAGCATTCCTCAATGTTCAGCCCCGCCTAGGATCACCTCACCTCCCAGTTGGAATGATGATTTCAAACTGAGCAAGGTCAGATGAATGCCAAATGAAGCCCCCGGTGGGCACAGAGATAATCCTAAACAAAAGCACCACAGAGAAGTTCACCCAGCTGAGTTCAGCCAGTTAAGGAGAAAGTAATTCCAATCACTCCACAACAACGCAGATGGCAGCAGTTCAATTATCCACTGAAGGAGCTGAAATACACAGAGCTTCCCTGGTGAGGTTCTATAATGACTTTTTGGTAGAGTTCCATGTAAATTACAGATATAGAAATACAGCTCCCCAAATAATATTGCTTTCTTTTGGAAATAAACTCCATTTTCCTTAAGAATAAAAAAGTTTTTGTCCTTTTGTCATTTGCATTATGTAGTAGTTTTAAGCAAAGCAGTAGCTGCCATCGGACTTATTAGCTTACATTCATTAAAAATACACAGAAAAGGTATCTTTTATCCGAAACAATTATGTAGCACACAGCTGAATTTGGGTTTTATTACTATTAGTAAATAGTAGTGACCATTTAATGAGTACTTGCTATGTGACAAACAGTGACTTAATTACATGACTTCCATCATCTTACTCAATCATCCTCACCCATCAGCATCGTCAATATCTCCACATTTAATAGAGAACAGAGCCAGGCTCCACACTTAGGCGGGCTGTATTCTAATTCCCTTGCCTGAACTGTTAGGCTTGACAGATGCTTTCTCAAGTGGGCAGAACCAGAAAGCTTGCTCACTCCTCTATGATCGCCTCTCTTCTGCAGAGGACATCACTTCAATCGATAACGAAAGAATCTTTTATTTTCATCCCTTAACTCAGCCAGCAGTTAACTCTGTTCTATTAAATCATTGATAATTTAATAATCTTTCAGTCAATAATTTAAACAAATTGTTTAGGAAACTTGGGGAAGGGAAGTCAGCCAGTTGTTAGCAATGAGGGTTCTCATTTTAGCACGTTGATACTGTGATGAGTTTCGCTCACATAGGATCTCTCAGATTTGTGTGTACGGATCAGCTCTGCAGCCTGCCATCACAGTCCACTCCAGGACCCCAAAGCAATCTACCCACCTCCTCAATTCACAGCTCCCACTACTTCTCTAACCCAGCAATTAACCCTGATGACATCCCTTATTTTCTATTTATGTTTACTCATCTATTGTGCCTTAACTTTTCATTTTTACTTCAGTTAATCTCATACCACAACAAGCAGCTGGCACTCAAATATTTGATCTGATGTCTCTCACTCATTTATATACAATGATTCTGCTTATACTTTATAATGGAGGACTCAATGGCATACTTTGTTCCGAAAATAAAACATACATATAATAGTTTAAGGAAAACTATTTAAATCTGTAATATCCACTGGGATATATACTAAATAAGCAGTAGATATGGATTTACACATAGAATACATTCGGAAGTGAAACACTGGCAAAAATTTTTTAAAGTAGCAAAACCTTGGGCATATTGGAAGGCTGCATTTCATCACATGATCCCTCTCAACACTCAGGGTAAGTAAAGTAACCGACAAGAAGCGGTCCCACCTTTACTATATTCCCACTCTTTCTCTTTGGATACTATATTGTTACGTGGAAGAATGGCAGTATAAACAATACATAGACGACATTTCAACTACAAGTGAAAATAAAAGTAAATAGCCAATTAAGCACTCATATGTCACACTGATAAAAATACAGCATTCTCTACCCAGTTAACTATTATTTATTTAAAACCTGGTTCATTTTGCAGATAACAAACAAAAAAGGTGATTTAATTTCCTCCAAGGCCTAAAAATGTTCAGACTGTCAACCCCAAAGACAACAACGAGAAACAAAAAAAAGGAAACTAGAGAAATTTTAAGTCTGTGGCTCCCACAGCTAAAGAAAAAATTAAACACACCCCAGTCCCTAGCCCAATTAGCATAAAACCTCCTATTAAAAGCCTAATTACCTCAGTTCCTATTACCTGATATATGATGTTCACCTTTCAACAAAAAATTACAAAGCATACTAAAAGACAAGAAAAAAAATAGTCTGAAGTGACAAAGCAAGAATCAGACCCAGAGTGAGATGTGATACAGATTTTGGAACTATTTGGCAGGAAATTTAAAGCAATTATGATTAATATCCTAAGGGCTCCAACGGAAAAAGCAGACAACATTCATGAACAAATGGGTAGTAAGCAGAAAGATGAAAAGCCTAAGAAAGAATCAAAAAGAAATGCCAGAGGGCCTGACCGAGTGGTGTAGTGGTTAAGTTTGTGCACTCCACTTCAGCAGCTCAGGGTTCGCTGATTTGCATCCCGGGCATGGACCCACACACCACTCATCAAGCCATGCTTTGGTGGCGTCCCACATACAAAATAGAGGAAGACTGGCACAGATGTTAGCTCAGGGACAATCTTCCTCACTAAACAAAAAAAAGGAAACGTAAAAAACCAAAAACACTGTAGCAGAAAGTTTTACAAAATGCATTTCATAGACTCATCAACAGACTACACATGGCCATGAAAAGAATCAGTGAGCTTTAAAATACATCAATAGAAATGTCTCAAACCGAAATGCGAACAAAAACAAAACAACACACGAAAAAATATCCAAGAACCATGGGATAATCACAAAAAGTACATGTGATTGGAATACCAGAAGGATCTTAAGAGAGAGACAAAGGAGCAAAAGAAATATTCACAGTAATAATGGCTGAGGATTTTCCAAATTTAATGGCAGACACCAAACCACAGATCCAGACAACTCAGAGAACACTAGGCAGGATAAATGCCAAAGAACTATACCTAAGCATACAATACTCAAACTGAAGAGAACAAAAGAAAATGATCAAATTCTGAAATAAGGCAGAGGAAAATTACACCTTACCTAGAGAGGAACAAGAATAAGAATTTCATCATATGTCTCTCAGAAATCACACAAGCAAGACAGTAGAGTGAAACATTTAAAGTGTTAAAAGAAAAAGACCACTAACCTAGAATTCTGTATCCAGTGAAATTATCCTTCAAAGGTGAAATACAAATAAGGATTTTCTCACAGAAACAAAAACTAAGGGATTACATCATCAATAAACCTGCTTTGCAAGAAATGTTAAAAGTTTTTCAGTCCTATATAAAGAAAGGAGGAGAAACAGAATAAATTATAAAATAAAATTTGTATACTACTGGTTTTTTTCTGCTTTTTCTCCGCAAATCCCCCCAGTACACAGTTGTATATTTTAGTTATGGGTCCTCCTGGTTGTGGCATGTGGGACGCCACGTCACTGTGGCCTGACGAGGGGTGCCATGTCCGTGCCCAGGATCCAAACCAGTGAAACCCCAGGCCGCCAAAGCAGAGTGCGCAAACTCAACCACTCAGCCATGGGGCTGGCCCCTTATACTACTTTTTAACTCACCTAATAGATAATAATGTGTTCAAAGTAAAAATAGCAACAATGTATTGGGTGATTACAGCATAGAGATAAGTGAAATGAATGACAGCAATGTTATAAAGGATGGGAGAGAGTAATTGGGAATACTCAAATATAAGGTAACTGTGCTACTAGTAATGTGGTATAGTGTTATTTCAAAGTGGACTTAGGTTAGCTGTAAATGTATACTGCAAATACCAGAGCACCCACTTCAAAAATACTAGAGAGAAACATAATGGTTATGTAAGAAAGGAGAAAAAATAGAATCAGATAAAATCCAAAAATATTTAGAGATTACACATTTCTAAATAACACATGAGTCATAGAAGTCACAAGAGATACTTAAAAATATTTTCAACTAAATGAAAATGAAGACAATTTATTAAAAATCATAGAACACAATGAAAACAACGCTTTGAGGGAAATTTATAGCTTTGAATGCAAACATGAGAAAAGAAAAAATATATGAAATCAATAATCCAAGGTTCTGTCTTAGGACACTAGAGAAAGACAAGTAATATAAGCCTAAAGTAAGCAGAAAATAGGAAATAATAAAAATTACAACAAAAACCAATAAAATTAAAAACAGGAAGTCAATAGAGAAAAAAAATCAATAAAACCAAAAGTGGTTTTTTAAGAGGATCAATAAAACTATTAAACCTGTAGCCAGGCCAACCAAGGAAAAAAGAGAGAAAGAGAGAGATAAGACACAAATTACCATATCAGAAATAAAAGAAGGGCCATCACTACTAATAACATGGAAATTAAAAAGATAACAAAGGAATATTATGAACAACTCTATGCCTACAAATTTGATAACGTAGATGAAATTCACTAACTCCTTGAAAGACACAAACTATCAAAACTTACACAAGCAGAAATAGATAATCTGAATAGACCTATCTATACTAAAGAAATTGAATCAATAATTAAAAATCTACCCCCAAAAAAGCATCATGCCTAGATGGTTTCACTGGTGAATTCTGCCAAACATTTAAGAAAGAAACAATTTAAAATTTTCTACAAGTTCTTCCAGAAGATAAAAGCTGAGAGAATACTTCCTAAGTCATTCCACGAGCCCAGCCCTACCCCAAAAGCAAAACCAGACAAAGATATCACAAGAAATGAAAATTATAGACCAATATCTCTCATTAATACAGATGTAAAAATCCTCAACAAAATATTAGAAGACCAAATCTGACAATTATAAAACAACTAGTTGTTATTTATTCTAGGTATGCAAGGCTGATTCAACATTTGAAGATCAAGTAATGTAATTCATCGTATCAACACTCTAAAGAAGAAAAATCACATGATCATATCAATAGATGCAGAAAAAGCATGTGACAAAGTCCAACACACATTCATAACCAAAAACTCTCAGTAAACTAGGAATAAAGGCAAACTTCTTTAACTTGATAAAGAACATCTACAGAAAACCTACAGCTAACACCATACTCAACAGTGAGAAACTAGAGGCTTTCCCCTAAGATTGGGAACAAGGCAAGGATGTCCCCTCTTATTATTCTTCAGTATCAAACTAGAAATCCTTGCTAACACAGTAAGACAAGAAAAGGAAATAAAAAGTACACAAATCAAAAAGGAAAAAGTAAAACTGTTCACAGATGACCTGATTTCTGTGTTGAATGTCCCAAAGAAAACAATCCTAGAACTAATAAAAGATTATAGCAAGATTGCAGGATACATGGTTAACATACAAAAATCAATTGTTGGAGCCAGCCCCATGGCTGAGTGGTTAAAGTTCCGCACACTCCACTTCAGCAGCCCAGGTTGGGGGGTTCAGATGCTGGGTGTGGGCCTACTCCATTCATCAGCCATGCTATGGAGGCATCCCACATACAAAAAACCGAGGAAGACTGGCACAGATGTTAGCTCAGGGCTAATGTTCCTCAAGCAAAAAAAGAGGAAGATGAGCAATGGATGTTAGCTCAGAGCGAATCTTCCTCACCAAAAAAAAAAAAAGAAGAAAAAAACACACAATAGTTTTCCCATATACCAGCAATAAACAATTGGAGTTTGAATTTTAAAATACAATATCATCTACGTCAGCATCCAAAAAGTGAAATATTGAGTTTTAAATCTAACAAAATATGTACAAAATCTAAATGAAGACAACAAAACTCTGATGAAAGACATCAAAGAAGATCTTAACAGATGGAGAGATATTCCACGTTCATGGATAGGAAAAACTCAATATTGTCAAGATGTGAGTTCTTCCCAACTAGATCTATAGATTCAATAGAAACCTAATCAAAACCTCAGCAAGTTATTTTGTGGATATTGACAAAATGTCTCCAAAGTTTATGTTGGAAGGCAACAGACCCAGAATAACCAACAAAATATTGAAAGAGATGAATAAAGTCAGAGGACTGAACCTACCCAACTTCAAGAATTATTATAAAGCTATAGTGATGAAGATAGTATAGTACTGGCAAAAGACAAATACATCAATGGAACAGAAGAGAGAGCCCGGAACAGACACACATAAATAAATTCAAATGATTCTTGTCAGAGGAGTAAAGGCAATTCAATGGAGAAAGGATAGTCTTTTCAACAAATGATGATCAAATAACTGGACATCCATATGCCAAAAAAATGAAATTTAGACATAGATCTTACACTCTTCACAAAAATCAACTCAAAACGCATCATAGACCTAAAAGTAAAATGTAAAACTATAAAACTCCTAGAACATAGGAGAAAATGTAATGACCTTTGCTTTGGCAATGATGTTTTCAATCCAACACTAAAAGCAACTCTGATCCGTGAAAGACATTATTAGAAGACTGAAAAGATAAGCCAGGGACCGGGAGAAAATATTTGCAAAACATATATCTGATAAAGGACTTGTATCTAAAACACACAAAGAACTCTTAAAACTCAACAATAAGATAACAAACAATCTGGCTAAAAAATGCACCAAAGACCTTAACAGGCATCTCACCAAAGAAGACATACAGCTGACAAATAAGCACATGAAAAGAAGCTCCACATCCTATGTCATAGAAAACTGCAAATTACAACAATGAGATACCACTACATACCTCTATGGCCAAAATCTAAAACATTGACAATACTAGATGCTGAAGAGGCTGTGAGGCAACAAGAACACTCATTCACTACTGGTGGGAATGCAAAATGGTACAGTCACTTTGGAAGACAGTTTGGCAGTTTCTTACAAAACCAAGCGTACTCTTACCGTATGATCTAGCAATCGTTAGTATTTCCACAGGAACTGAAAACTTATGTGCACACAAAAACTTGCACATGGATGTTTACAGCAGCTTTATTTATAATGGCCAAAACTTAGAAGCAACCAACATGTCCTTAGGCAGCAGAATGGATAAACAAACTGTACTACATTCACACAATGGTATATTACTCAGCAATAAAAAGAAATGAGCTGGGGCCGGCCCCAAGGCCAAGTGGTTAAGTTTGCGCACTCTGCTTCAGTGGCCCAGGGTTTGGCCCAGGGTTTTGCCAGTTCAGATCCTGGGCACAGACATGGCAGCACTCATCAGGCCGTGCTGAGGCGGCGTCCCACATAGCACAATCAGCAGGACCACAACTAGAATATACAACTATGTACTGGGGAGCTTTGGGAAGAAGAAGACGACAACAACAAAAAAAAAGATTGACAACAGATGTTAGCTCGGGTGCCAATCTTAAGAAGAAAAAAATGAAATGAGCTATCAAGCCATGAAAAACATGGAAGAACCTTAAACGCATATTGTAAGTGACAGAAGCCAATCTGAAAAGGCTACATATAACATTCTGGAAGACACAAAACTAGGGGGCTGGCCTGGTGGCACAGCGGTTAACTGTGCACGTTCCGCTTCAGTGGCCCGGGCTTCGCCAGTTCGGATCCCGGGTGCGGACACGGCACCGCTTGGCACACTGTGCTGTGGTAGGCATCCCACATATAAAGTAGAGAAAGATGGGAACGGATATTAGCTCAGGGCCAGTCCTCCTCAGCAAAAAGAGGAGGATTGGCGGCAGATGTTAGCTCAGGGCTAATCTTCTTCTTCAAAAAAAACAAAAACAAAAACTATAGAAGCAGTAAAAAGATCAGTGGTTGCCAAGGCTTTGGGAGAAAAGGAGAGAGGCCATGCATTTAGGCGATGCCTAGGGTGTATCTTAGGGCTGAGAAAATATTCTGCCTCATAATATAATGGTAGACAAATGACTTTATACACTTGTCAAGATGCTTAAAACGACAACATGAAAAGTGAGCTCTAATGTAAACTATGGACTTTATGTAATAATAATATCAATATTGGTTCATTCACTCTAACAAATCTACCACACTCATGCAAGATGTTAGTAATAGAGGAAACTGCATATGTGTATATATGTCAGGGAAGGGGGAGTAACATGGCAACTCTCAACTTTTTTTAAAATAGTTTTTAAAAATATCTGAATAGAATCTGAAGGATAAATATACAGTGGTTAATCATAATATCTGCTGTATTTTTGAGTATGTTTAACACGTCTATGGTAAAATTACTAAAAATATTCAATAAAATCCTACTTAGAAGATCATTCATATTTATATTTTAAATTATTAAAAGTAATATGTGCTCAACGAACATTAGATATCCATACTAGGCTTTTCAAAAAATAAACAATGTTACCTCAAACAAAACAGTCAGACACAATTAACATAAAGAGTCCTCATTTTAAGTTTTTTGGGGGTTTTTGGTATGACTTTTAGAAAGATTCTTTAAGATCAAGAATTTAGGCATGTTTTTGCTTTTATAAATCTGGAATTTTCATCTTGGGCTTTTTGCCCCTTGAGAACAAAACTAGTTCTGTTATTATTAAAAATTGTTACCATTATTACATAAACAACACTGAAACATTAGAGAAGGATAGGAAAAAAAACAAAAATAACTATATTCCCACCATCAGAACAGTCATTTGTATGAAATATCTTCCAATTTTTTCCAAGATTATTAACAATCATTACACAGAAACAATTTAAACATAGAATCCCTAAAGGTCAACCTAAACTCTCCATTCCCTTTAGATCTTAAGCAAAATAATCCATTTAATTTTGTCAGATCATCTGGTTTCTGGGCACTCAGTAAAAGGCTGGTGAACTGAATTAAGACCCCTTAAGACCCCTTAAGACTTGTTTGGATTTCCCAGTCTCACATACACCAGGTCATCTCACTACATGGACAGCATCCGTAGTGTGACCTCTGGGGTAGGTTCCCAGCACCAAGAGATTCCCAATTTAGGAAAAGCACGCTGTGGAGCCCATCGCAACGAGAGCATGGAGACCACGTCCCCCCAGAGAGACAGAAGAGGAACAACGATCTTGCTCCAAAGCAACAACGGTTCCAAGGCTATAAATGCTGACTGCAGTGCCAGGCCAACTGGCACGAGGACTCAGCCACCAGCAGGACCTGCACCAGCCAAATTCATCAGAGAAGGCAAGGCTGGGTGTCAACTAGAGCCTGGAATAGTGCCTGGGATACACAAGTCTTCAATAGCTTTGCTGATAGGCTTTCTCTGTTTCTCCTTATGGTTTCAAGCACCTGTCTCTGTGAATATGAGAGATGGCTTCATTTTTCTTCTTGTAAAATAACAGACTTAGAATGTACAATATTTGAATGACAGGCAGAGCTGGTATAGCCTGGAGTGTCCCCTTGCTGCCAGTTTTACCATCTGTTGTTCTGAGGCTGCACACGCGTACACACATAGAATAAAAGACAAGAAAGCAGGAAGAGAGGAGTGACAAGGGCAGAGACCCGGGTGAGGCTCCCTGTGAGTGTACACCAGAACCTGGAGGCAGATGGCTATGTTTGCAGCACAGATCTGACCTCCAGCCTGCTGTGGAGCACGGGCAGACAGACAAGCTCGGAAAATGCTAATGGGCCACCCAGAGAAGGCCAGCTGCTAGCTCCTACTGGACTTGATCGCTTCAGTTCTTCTGAATCCATCTGTTTGTTTGCCAAGACTTTTTCTCCTTGTTGCCATAGACTGACGTTCAATAATTATCATGGACAAAACTTCCAACTGCGCTCAAAGTGGATACATCCTGCAGTCATAACCTTAATCTGCAATAAAATCCATACCTAACTTGAAACTATCATGAATATTCAATTGTTTTCTGATAGCATTCAATATGGCCTGTATTTCAGCAAAAAGAAAAGGACAATACCTAGTGGCAGATAGAGAACTAGGTTAGGAAGCAAGAAATCTGAGTTCATTTAGTTGTGCCCTGACATTTTTTAAGTTTATCCAGCACCAAGTACTTATTCTTAGTTTTTCAATTAGTCCAAGGGTTTTTCCAATACTTTTTCATTAATACCAGTTTTCTTTGAAAGATGTATAGCCCTTTCAATTTATTAAAGAATCACTATATTCAATAAGTCACATAAATAAAAAATGTGTAGTGAAGCATCAAAACTTGCCCTTTCTCCATCACAACACCATTCATTGAATAATAATTTAAAGGTTTAATTGAGTAATATGAGATCAAATGTAACGCAGATTTAAATAAGCTATGTTAAATAAGGTACTGAGCCATTATGCACACAAGAAACTAATTTACATGATAGTTTTCTCAATGTAGAATTCACTATTAGTTCATATTTTTTTGATAATCTGTGCACTCAATACAGGAGCATTATCCCTAAGTGAGAAATTACTATGCACCATATAGTAGATGATGCCAGTTTTTTCAAACTTTTATTTCAAAGAGACTCATTTTTATTTTCCTCTTTGGAAATTCATTTTTAAATATCCTACCTATACAAAACTTTAATTTTTCTACTCTTGATGTGTTTGAAACTTGTCTAATTTATTATCATCCGCAAAACTTACAGGATGACATTTTGCTGTTTCAAACTTGATCACTTCGGTCAGTCTCCCTTTTTCTATCAACCAAGCTATGCTTCTCTAAAATTCTGAAATATTCTCAGTAAAACAAAATAAAAAGACATAGTTCCTTTCAGAGGGATAGGAGTTTGAACAGAAAATAGCTACTTTCAAGAACTAGATAGAGCCAGTCATGATAGCCTAGTGGGCTACAGTTAGGCACACTCTGTTTCAGTGGCCTGGGTTTGGTTCCCAGATGCAGAATCACACCACTTCTCTGTCAGTACCCACACTGTGGCAGTGGCTCACATAGGTAACTAGAAGGACCTACAACTAGAATATATCACTATGTACCGAGGCTTTAGGGAGGGAAAAAAAAAGAGGGACCAGCCCCATGGCCAAGCGGTTAAGTTCACGCATTCTGTTTTGACGGCCCAGGGCTTCACTGGTTCAGATCCTGGGCACGGTCATGGCACCACTCATCAGGCCATGCCGAGGCGGCATCCCACAGAACAGAGCCAGAAGGACCTACAGCCAGAATATACAACTATGTACTGGGGGGGCTTTCGGGAGAAGAAGAAAAAAAAAGATTGGCAACAGATGTTAGCTCAGGAGCCAATCTTTAAAAAAAGAAAACAGAAAAAGGAACTAGATAAATTCTCTTTCTCAACCTTAATGTCAGTTGCTAGATACAGTGGCTATGACCACTTTCAGGAGCTATTATGGTGGAGTTAACCAGGATCTACTTTGAAGAGCCTCACAGAACTCATGCAATGTGCCACTTTCCAAGAACTCTGTGACCTCAAACGTCTCTGTGGCACCAGAAAACTTCTTTTGCCCAATGCATCTGCCCACTCATCTTCCCAAAGAAAACTTAATCAGGCTTTGCCACATACATGCTAGACAGCCACAACATAACTCAAAATACCATACTTCATTTTTTTTTACATTTTTTGTAAAAACATTGTGATTTTTCTTACATTTTTGACCGTGACTCACAGCAAGAACTACATTTTACAATCCCACATTATCTATCCATTCATGTGTACTTATAAAACCGAAACAAATTTCATTAAACAATATTTTCCTCTAACACATTCAATACACTGTGCTATCTTATTTATTCTATTTTTTCCTAATACTAGTTCAACTCGCTAAACTGATTTCAAGAAACCTCTAGGATCACAACCCACAGTGAAAGCAACTGGAACATTTGAACGTATAATATCTTACGTGAGTGAACTTAAGTACCAGGAAAATGCTCAAGGCAGTTCATGTAAAGAGAAAATACTAAATCCACATTAAGCTCGAATTGGTTTCCTTCCCTACTTACATGAAACAAAACCAGGACTGCTTCTCTATGGTTTTCTTTTTTGAACTTGTCCTCTACATAACCCAGAATCATCCTCAGATAATAAACGTTTAGTGATACTTGTTATTCAACAGATGTCTAAGCCGCTGGAATCTCTCATGAATATTTCATTCTCTAGTTTTAAGGACCTCAAGAGCTCATCCTGCAATTTTCCTCTCTTGCCCTCCTTCAGTTCAGTTCCACACAGATATCCACTGCCTTTCTCTTGTTGCTTATTTAATATTTCTGTTTGTTCCACTCAACATGTTGATTCTCAAAATAACCTTGAGATAGTTAAAAAGGGTAGGCGGGCTTTCTTATCCTTCCTGAAATTTCTCACAAGACTTCTTCCAAAAAAAACAATGCTTTAAAGTAACTTCCTTCTTTTTTGCAGATTTACCTGACAAAATTAAACTGTTTGCTATATTTCTATTTTTTTTGGTGCATTTTTATGAGGAAACTCAGGTCACTCTCTAATAATATTATCTTCCTCCTAATGAGACACACTTTACCAAAGGATATAAAACCACTAACATACAGTTCTATTTCATATAAGTAGACATGAGAAAGACAAGAGAAAGAACTGATGCTTCAGAAGTCAATCATTAGTAAATTCACTAAATAGAAAACTTCTGTTGGTTTATTTCTTGAGTTAAGTACTGAATTTAATTGTTTCCATTAATTACCGACAGCATTCTTTGACCCAGGATCCACTGACTTTTTTCATTTACTTATACTTAATGAAATTCTGGTGTCTTAATTATCTAAGTTTAAAAACATCCTTTTCAATCAACCAAAAACAGGTTTTAACAAACAGTTTTAAAATACACATGCTGGTATATGCCACATTGCTGGCCATGGCCCATATTCAATACAGATTAACTCCACACCACCCATGGACCCAGCACAATTCAAGAGACAGAAACCACAGTGAATCAAAATACAGGACAGGCACAGGTCCCCATGAAGCTTGCATCTAGCAGATTCTATTAGTTTAGGCTAACTTCCAAAGACATTCACAGTACCCATTTCCAAGTTTTCTTCTCATTTCTCCTTTGTTAACTGCTTTAGTTAATACAAGAAATCAATTTCTCTGCCCTGTCATTGGATAATTCATTTCTCCTTCAGTGCTTTTGCCGGTGGTGTCCTGTTCAACAGACTCTCTTTCCACGCTAGTCCAATTTGTGGACGTCACTCTCCAAGACATGCTGACTGCAATTCCTGTAGTGAGCTCTCACCCACCTAACACCATCCACCTTAGTTCTTTTCACATATCTATGTTCTGTTTAGTTTGTAAGCTTTTCAAGAACCAGAATCACTGCTTCCTGAATCTTATACGGTCCCAAACCCCTGGTATAGTTGTATTTTTCATGGTAGATACTAGGTAAATCTTACTGACATTTAGCTTTCCTTGTGTTGGCATTCTGTTATCCTTTTCAATTACCTTTTTTTAAAAAAAGAATAGAAACAAAAACTTTTTAATATGGCCAGTAGTAGTGAAAACAAGAAGGTTGAATATCT
This sequence comes from Equus quagga, assembly GCF_021613505.1. NCBI lineage: Eukaryota > Metazoa > Chordata > Mammalia > Perissodactyla > Equidae > Equus > Equus quagga. The sequence continues at coordinate 50,984,501 of NC_060280.1, read as the reverse complement.
AATAAATCAGAATGAACATATACCTAGAGCCATAAGGAACTGCACTGCTTATCCTTTTTTGTTTGGTTTGGTTTTTTTGGGCTTTTTTTTGAGGAAGATTAGCCCTGAGCTAACATCTGCTGCCAATCCACTTTTTGCTGAGGAAGACTTGCCCTGAGCTAACATCCGTGTCCAACTTCCTCTACTTTATATGTGGGATGCCTACCACAGCATGGCTTGCTACGTGGTGCCATGTCCGCACCTGGGATCCGAATCGGCGAACCCTGGGCCGCCGAAGCGGAACGTGTGCACTTAACCACTGCGCCACCAGGCCGGCCCCTGCCCTGCTTATTCTTGTTAACATCTTCAGATAAACATGTTCCCAAGCAGTAAGTTAAGTAGAACAGGAAATGGAATGCGGAGGGGGAGTCCCCTCAAAGGCAGATTATTACTTCCACCACGTTTTAAGTCTCGTCCCAGCTCTGCACACTTAAGGACAGAAACAGGAAAGTTACTTTCCCCTATTTCCCAACTGGAGATAAGAGTTAACAAGATGGCACAAAGGTATAATTAATTTGGGATCGAAAGTCAAAGTTAAATAAGAATTCTTTAGTCCTGTCTGCTGTAGTTCCACCCGACCAGCAAAAAAGAATCTGAGAAGCCAAGCCAGGTATCTCTTCTCTTCCCTGACCGACGTTTACTACCTCTTCATCAGGCCCAAGAACCATCTCCAGATGTTAGAGAGCTGGCTGTCACATGCGCTCAACAAAATTCCTTCCACACTGAAATTCTGGAATTCCCTCTTCTACTGGTGATAGAAGAAACATAAAAGACCCCATCAACTTTGGAAGTAGAGGTTAATAGGAATGGCTGCTTCAGATGGCAGTAAACTATCTCAAATAGCACACACACAAAAACACATACAATAATTTCTAAATTGTACCTATAAGTGGACATAAAATTCAATTCACTGTTCATCTTTTGAAGTGTTTTTATAAAGTTTAGCAGATTTAGGAATATGAAATGCCACTAACAAAAACCTTTTCACAGTGCATTTAAGAATTGACTTCATAGGTAAATACATTTAAATCCTCTTTAAGCAAATTGTTGCTTAGTCTCTAGATCATTTAAAACCTCTGCTAAAAAGATTCTCCCTATTTCCACAAAAATAGGATTTCAGAAATCTTTGCATCATTCTCCCCACTATGGTTACTCATGATTTAAATAACAGAAAGGACAGGATACTGATACCATATTACAAAACCATACCTGTTCAGAGTGACCAGACAGAGCCCATTAGCCAAAATTCTTGCTTTAGATTATTCTTTGTTTTTCATTTTCAAAAGAGTACATAAGAAAATTGTGGCATAACAATTTTGCCAGAAAGGATGAACAATAAATATAATAAAATTCAAACCACATTAAAAATACAAACCCATGGATTACTAAAGTAAACAGAATGCAACAAATTTACTCAAATTTCAGCTTGATGTGGAAAGGCGATGAATACAGCAGACCACTTACAGTAATCCTTCCAAAGGAACAAACTGTTACACATTTCCTAAAGAATTCCCTAAAGTATAGCCAACAAATAGCTGATGTTTTATTACAGCAAATTCCTCTAAACTAAACACTTTAAAATTTCCAAGAATTATTTAGCAGAAATTAAAGAGAAATGAATTATTTTATTAGATCTTTTACTTTATTTTTTTTTTTTGAGGAAGATTAGCCCTGAGCTAACTACTGCCAATCCTCCTCTTTTTGCTGAGGAAGACTGGCCCTGAGCGAACATCCATGCCCATCTTCCTCTACTTTATATGTGGGATGCCTGCCACAGCATGGCATGCCAAGCGGTGCCATGTCCGCAACTGGGATCTGAACCGGCAAACCCCGGGCCAAGAAGCGGAAAGTGCGCACTTAACCGCTGCACCACCGGGCTGGTCCCTAGATCTTTTACTTTAGAATACTATCATAGCACAATGCTTGATCCATAGTAGGTGATTAATAATTATCTGATAAATGAATGGATTTAATTATCATAATAAATCTGTGTGGCAAAGATGGCAATCCCAAATTTAGAGGAAACAGCCTCAGAGAGAGCTAAGGACTGGCCCAGGATGAAAGGGCACAGATGCTGGATAGGAAATCAATATTACCTGCTGTGGAAAAAGCACCATAAATGGGATCACTGTATCAGTGGGTATAAACCACTGAAGCTTCTTGAAACATATTACTAATTTATAAGGTTATCAGCAGCATAATGAAAGCAAGTCTTAGTACACTCTAACTAGCAAAAGGTATTTTTTTAAATCGTTTTAGCTAATTAGATAGATTAAAAAAATTGTGTATCAGGTCACATGGTCACGATCCATTCACAGGTTGGTCTAACTGATGCCAAATCTTACCAGATGGTAGAACTCCCATTTCATGATCTGTGAGTCTCAAGCTTTCTCCCTTTAACCTTGACCCATCTGCCTCAATATCTGTTACCTCAAAGATAATAAGGTCCTATTTTCCTATGAGAGATTTTCACAAGAACTAGATCTGCTTCTGGTTGTTAAGAAAACATTACAAAGAAATCACATTTATTTGCATTCCTGGTAAAGATTAAGAGCTATTTTTATCCTTTGGCTAATCAATTGTCCTGTGTCTAGCGCTCACTTATCTACTGGCTCCCTAACTTTTCTGTCCCCCACTTATCTCACAGATGCTAACCATTGGGTTGTGGATAAATATTCATCACCTACTTACATCTATTGAGAAAAAATTCTCATTGGACAATATGAATACCTACATTTAAGAGGAAGGAAGAGGTAAAGGAACGCTGGAAGATTAAGAAGAAAAAGTTGAAAAGTTGATCAAGATTGATAAGAGAACTTGGCTTCACAGATGCCAAGGGGGAAGCTTCAAGAAGAAGGAGTGGTCAGTAGGGTAAAATACACAACCGTCCAGTATATGGCTGACCACAACGTCCTTTGGATTTGACAAGTGGTCACTAGAGTCCTAAGCTTTAGAATATCTCAGTGTTAAATCTTCACAAATTCAACATAACCACGTTTTCAACAGTTACCTGGCAATAAGTATGTACCTGGCAGAGTACTAGACATAAAGAAAGAGACATAGACCATAGTTTAAAGGAACCTGGGATAGGGGTGTGTGAACATGTATAATCTGAGGGGCTGGAGCAGCAGGGTAAACAGAACAACTGGTCAGAAAGAACCTAAAGTCAAAGATGCCCTAAGGGACTAGTTTGCCCTCTCTGACTAATAAGTAACTCCTTTAAAAAGGACAGTGTTTACAGTATATAAAAAATTAAGTGATTTATAATTCCAAAAAACTAATAATTTAGGGCCTGACAAGAAACATCCAAGAACTGATTAAGCTGTCCATGTTAAGAAAAAGAAGCAATCTAAATGTGTGAGCCTGAAGAAGTTTTAAAAACAGTTAATTCTGATTTCCAGTTAAGTTCAGCAGATGCCACAGCTGCATGCCAATAACAGAATACGCTGGGACTTCCCAAACTCCGTGTCACAATGCGTATACCACAGGCTTCATTTCAGAATAACACATGAATGCAGATTTTAGGCAGGAAAAATTCTTTCAAAGATGAAAGTCTTACTCGATCACATAGCTGATACATGATCCAATTTCCTTTTGGTGAACTGTAGCAAACTGCAGATGTTTCTGTACTCAAAATGAAACCCACTCTGGTTTCACTTACATCGCATATGTAGACTGCTTTAAATTACTAACACATAAGTACCACCTTCAACCTGAGGACTTTTAGCCATAAATACGCTAATAATAAAAAATATGCAGAAACAAGGAAAACATTTGACATAATAGTATAAATTTATATATAAATGGTATATATATTATTATTGTATTTATATTTTTAAAAGTGTTCATGTGGACATGGAAGGTTAAATGAAAAACAAAATAAAATTTATCATCAAAGAAAGGCATAAAAAATATTTCTCATTTTAAACATTTTTAATATTGAGGTTATTTCATTTTTTCTGTTAAAAGATATGCTGTGATTATAATATTGACCATTTGCTGATTTCTATGTACCAGGCACTATGCTAGGTACATCTCACAGGAGACTTAATCCTCATGAAAAAAGTAGGTATTTTTATTATTATCTTCATTGTAAAAATGAGAAAACCAGGGCTTGAGGAGAATAACTTACTAGGGCCACTCAGCATACACACTCACACTGACTTCACACACACACACACACACTCAGTTTGTAGTACAGTGCCTAAAGTATGGTAGGTGATTCCTAAGTGTTTCCTGAATAGACCTGAGTGGAAGGAGAATGGTTATTCACATTCTCATACGAGATCCCCAAGCTGTGTTGACTGCTATAACGGAGGTATGTACAAGGTTACTCTGTAGGGAAAGGTTGTCTAGAGGAGACAAAGGGTACTCACAGTACCTACTAAGTCTTAAACCCCAAGCAGTAACAACAAACACACCATACAATATTAGCAGCATGTCCTCAGTAAATGGAAACCCAGAAGAGCTGGGTCTCTTTTCTGTATTCCCAAATCCTGAAACAGTATCTGACATACAGCAAGTGCTAAATAAACATGCTAAGTGAATATGTCAGTAAATGTTGCAGCCTCTCTTTCTTATCCACATCTCTCCCCGCCCGTCACACTTTGCTCTTTGCATTTTCTCCTTGTTTCCTCCTCTCTACCTCTCTTGCCACAGTTTACACATATGTAAAAATTGCTATTGTCCTATGTTTACAGTATGAGATTTTTAAATACTTATCCATCTGTAATGAAAATTAAGACCATGGAAATGTTTCCTCCTTAAATATCCACCAAGTGATTCTGTTTTCTCCAATAGATGTAAAGGCTATGTTTGAATTTGTTACGCGAAGATATAACTTTGCTTTAACTATGCATTTAGCTCTCAAACTGCTTTCCATCATAAAAACTGTAATGTAAATGCTTATAAACCTACTAAGTTCCTATTTATAAGGATGAGTTTCAACACAGAGTTACCACATGACCCAGCAATTACAAACCTAGAGATACATCCAAGAGAATGAAAACACATGTCCACACAAAAACAGGTACACGAATGCTTGTAGCATTAGCCATAATAGCAAAAATAAGTAAATAAACAAAACAACCAAAATTTCCATCAACTCATGTGGATAAACAAAAGATGGTGGTGTATCAATATAACTGAATATTTGGCAATAAAAAGGAATAAAGTACATGCTAAAATAAGATGAACCTTGAAAATATGCTAAGTGAAAGAAGTCAGTCACAAAAGGTCACAGATTATATAATTCCATTAATACGAAAAGTCCAGAACAGGCAAATCTACAGAAACAGAAAATATATTAGTAAAAGAGTTGCCAGGAGCCAAGGAAAAGAGAGAATGGGGAAGGTCTGCTGAAGGGCATGAGATTTCTTTCAGGGCAACGAACTATTCTAAAATTAGATAGTGGTTCCAAAATATACAAAGAACTCATACAACTCCATAGCAAAAGGAAACATCTGATTAAAAAACGGGCAGAGGATCTGAATAGACATTTTTCCAAAGAAGACATGCAAGCGGCCAACAGGTACATGAAAAGGTACTCAATACCACTAATCAGCAGGGAAATGCAAATTGTAACCACAATGAGATATCACCTCACACCTGTTAGAAGGTCTGTCATCAAAAAGACAAGAAGATAACACACGTTAGATGCAGAGAAAAGGGAACCCTTGTGTGCTCTTGATTGGGAATACAAATTGGTTCAGCCACTATGGAAAACAGTATGGAGGTTCCTCAAGCATTAAAAAGAGAACTACCATATGATCCAGCAATCCCACTTCCGGGTATATATCCAAAGGAAATGAAAATAGGATATCGAAGAGATACCTGCACTGCCATGTCCATTGAAGTACTATTCACACTAGCCAAGACATGAAACAACCTAAGTGTCCATCAATAGATGAAGGGACAAAGAAGATGTGGTGTATGTATATATACACACACACACACACAATGGAATATTATGCAGCCATGAGAAAGAAGGAAATCCTGCCATTTATGACAACAGGGATGGACTGTTAGGGCATTATACTAAGTGGAATAAGCCAGATAGAGAAAGACAAACACTGCACGGCATCAATTATGTGTGGCATCTAAAAGAGAAATAAATAAAGTCAAACTCATAGAAACAGAGTAAATTGCTGATTTCCAGGGGCTGGGGTGATAGGAGAAATAGGGAGAGGTTGGTAAAAGGGTACAAACTTTCAGCTATAAGATGAATAAGTTCTGAGGATCTAACGTAAAACATAGTGACTACAGTTGACAACACTGTATTGTATAACTGAAATTTGCTAAGACACTTTAACTTAAATTTTCTCACCAAGAAAAAAAAAGAAGATAAATATGTGAGGTGATGGATGTGTTAATTAACTAGCTGGTAGGAATCCTTTCACAATGTATACATACAGCAAATCACCACAATGTATACTTTAAATATCTTACAATCTTATTTGTCAACTATACCTCAATGAAGCTGAAAAATTTTTTAAAAATAAAATTAGTGGTGATGGTTGCACAACTCTGTAAACATATGAAAACCCAAAGAACTGTACAGTTTTAAAAGTATGAATTTTATGGCAGTGAACTATGCCTCAATAATGCTGTTTAAAAAATAAATGAGGGGCCAGCCAGGTGGCACAGAGATTAAGTTTGCAGGTTCCACATCTCGGCGGCCCGGGGTTCGCCGTTTCAGATCCCAGGTGCGGACAAGGTACCCCTTGGCACGCGATGCTGTGGTAGGCGTCCCACATATATAGTAGAGGAAGATGGGCACGGATGTTAGCTCAGGGCCAGGCTTCCTCAGCAAAAAGAGGAGGACTGGCAGTAGTTAGCTCAGGGCTAATCTTCCTCTAAATAAATAAATAAATAAATAAATGACATGCCACAACTAAAAACATACAACTATGTACTGGGGGGATTTGGGGAGAAAAAGCAATTGAAAAAAAAAAGATTGGCAACGGTTGTTAGCTCAGGTGCCAACTTTTAAAACAAATAACGTAATTAATTAAATAAATGGCATTTTAAAAGAAGGCATTCCCATACAATTAAAATCAACACTTTGAAACAGCATCTTGAAAACAACATATGCTTTGTTACAAATAGGAAACAAAATAAATCATTTGTACCATTTCACTTTCTTAGCAATAGCTCCTATATTTGAGTTACTACATATTATTGTCACTGACGAAGAGAAAACTCATTCTCCAATACAAACATCAATTCCTTGAATAAGCCTGCTCTAACCAATCTCATTCTGGTAAATCTACATAATATGCTACTGGCTTTTGACTAAAGTATTTGTCTTCATATAATAAATTTCAGAATTAGTTCCAACATTAAGTGTTTAGTGACAACCTGTGGACCTCTGCATCTCCAAACATTAGTCTGACACAACTTTTTATAAGTTCAGTCATATAATGGACATTGATGAAAAATGTATCATGTGTCCAGATCTAGGGTCCCAAAGATTTGGTGCCAACTCTTACAGAGCAAACTTTCTAGGGAGAAAAACAAACAATCAAATCATCAAAATAAAATGTGATGAATGCCATGTTTATTAAAAAATCATAAAATCTCAGATGGGAAAGTTCCTTAAAAAGACAGCTAGCCCTGTGGCTGAGTGGTTAAGTTCGCACACTCCGCTTCAGTGGCCCAGGGTTTGGCCAGTTCGAATCCTGGGCGCGGACATGGCACGGTCGTCAGGCCATGCTGAGGCAGCGTCCCACATCCCACAACTAGAAGGACCCACAACTAAAAACACACAACTACATACCGGGGGGCTTTGGGGAGAAAAAACAAAAATAAAATCTTAAAAAATAATAAATAAATAAAAAATTTTTAAAAAAAGACAGCTAACCTATTCCACAGAAGCAATGGCTTACTCTCACTGCAAGCCACGTTCAAGGTACCAGGCAACGATACGTGGTCTACAGTTCCCACATCAACATTAACTACAGTGCCCTCTCTACATATGGTGCATTTCTCCAGGTAAGGTAAGGATTTTGCTTAGAAAAGCCACTTCACATCCTTTTTTCAATAAAATATAGTGGTTGTTGTTTATAACTCTAGTCTAATTTTGCTGCCTGGTCTCAACATTAGCTAGAAAGGAGATGAGAAAATTAACACTTAGGGGCCGGCTCCGTGGCCGAGTGGTTAAGTTCACGCGCTCTGCTGTGGCGGCCCAGGGTTCGGATCCTGGGTGAGGACACGGCACCGCTGGTGAGGCCACGTTGAGGCGGCGTCCCACATCCCACAACTAGAAGGACGTGCAACTAAGATATACAACTGGGGGGGGGGGGGGGGGGTGGGGGAGATAAAGAAAAAAGAAAAAAAAAAGATTGGCAACAGTTGTTAGCCCAGGTGCCAATCTTTAAAAAAAAAAAAGAAAAGAAAATTAACAACACCAACTACCATCCATTGTGCTAGACACTTTACATGTGTTCTTATTTAATCCTGAAAATATGCATATAAAATAAATATTACTCCCATATTATAGACAAGGAAAACCACAAAGTCACGTGACTTGCTCAAAGCCATGTAGCTAATAAGTGGCAGAAATGGGACTGAAAAGCCCTGTTCTGATTCTAAAGCTCAGGCTCTTTCCACTATAGCAGGCTGACTGCTGTTAATGCTAAATCTTCAATGAATCTACTTAACGTTGAAATGTTCTAATGATTAAAGATTAAATATTATTAGCACTGCACATGTGTGAATAATAATGCTGAGCTCAGCCAAAGAACAACCCCTCTCTGTTTCTTTTAGCCAGATTTAATGTTCAGATTATTTGGATAAACTGGGATTAGCTTAAATTAACATCTGTTCTGACAGAAGTGCAAAACACAATCTCAAACAAGAAACGAGTAAATCCAAGCCATAACCCAAGGACTTAAAGTGAGAAGAGTCTCTTGCAACTGACATCTTGGTTTTGCATCCTTGTTTCATCCTTTCTCATGCCCACTCATCAGTGGCTATCACAGAACATCATGCTCATGAACATCCATAGAACATCCATAGAATTCTAATTTCCATTAAAACAGTCTGAGGAACCAAGGCAATAATGGGAAGACATGCACCCAACAGAGTTTAAACCCAACAAACCTGGAAGCTCTCTGCCATCCTTGTTCAGGATTATTCAGGATCTGTATTTTCTTTCTTTAATCCCCTGAAGCTGGCCTTTTCCAGTCCTTGCGTCACTTTCCAAAGTGTCCCTAAAGTCTAGACTTCCTATTAATTGTTCCAAACTTACCCTAGCCCCAGGGCAGGGCTCTCCTTAAACTCACAAATACCTTAAGAGATATCTTTTTTTTTTTTTTGGAAGAAGATTAGCCCTAAACTAACTGCTGCCAATCCTCCTCTTTTTGCTGAGGAAGACTGGCCCTGAGCTAACATCCCTGCCCATCTTCCTCTGCTTTATATGTGGGACGCCTACCACAGCATGGCTTGCCAAGCAGTGCCACATCCGCACCCGGAATCCAAACCGGCAAACCCCAGGCCGCTGAAGTGGAACGTGGGCACTTAACCGCTGCGCCACTGGGCCGTCCCCGAGATATATTTTTTTTAATAATCTGTTTTGTCTTTAGGGTGCCATCCAAATATCCTCTCCTGCCAACTCTGGCACCAATTCAATGACACCACCTTTTCTGGATCAACTAGCTAACAGACTCAGTTCAATTTTCTCAATGAACCAACTGAATCTTACTCTTCAACTTTTAATTAATTATTCTTTTTTCCCATAATTCCCTGCTCCCAGAGCCTCCAGCATTGCCTTACCAATCTCACCATTTTCTTTTCTCACCAGTAACCACCAGGATGATCTCACCTCAAGCATAAGTACATTTACAAAACATCGGTGCAGCATAACAAACACCCAGGAACGTGCTTTTCTAAGCCACTGTCTGCCTTCAACACAGAAACCAATGTGAAAAAAAGTCTCTTATTTGCAGTTTGGCCTGTTAGATTTTGTGAAACTGTCTATTTCACTTCTCACAAGTGCAAACTGCGACCAGCATTTTTAATACCGTTTATAGACCACTGACCTGAGCCAGCCGAACTAGAGCACCAGCAGATACGCCCAGAAAGTCTCAAAATCCAAGTGGCTGCTTACAATCCCTAAATGCCAACCTCATGCTTTTCTGGTTCCCACATCATAGTGGATAATCTTTTCTTTAAAATAAAACCATGCCAAATCTTATAGTCATTTCCTGCCAAACAGATTTAATTTGGGAGACACACAAGCCCATGCTTTAACATTCAATTAAAGTATTTTCACTTCAATAATCTCATTTCTACACAATACGATAACACTGACAAGAATCAGTTAACGTCAAATCTTGAAAAAGCTGACATTATTAGGATTACAATGATCCTGCCTAAAGCAAATGAAAATGATGCTATATTTTCATATTATGTTATTATGCACTTTTTTCCATTGGCTTGAATGAGAATCCTACAAGGAATGTAGGGTGAATGCTACTTCCATTTTTGATGAAAATAGGATCTAGGACAGGTGGCTTGTACCTGTGCCACTAGTTAGTGGCAGTGGCCAGGACCAGAATGAAGTGCTAACTCTTGGTCCTGTCTGCTGTCCTCTGGGTGCTGTCCTCTGGGTTTTCCAGTACTGAAAGCCAGTATGACCAGGCCAGAGCAGCTGAAGCCTGGGAGGAGCAGTATTAAAGAGCAAACTTGTAGACCCCATTCCCCGGCTCGTATACGCCACAGACATTCAAAATCCTCCTCCATATCGTGCTCTTCTTAATAAAATGTAAATTGGTTCATGTTCAGCAATTACTCAGTATCCACAATATGGTCAGAGCTGGTTAGAATACAGATATCTCTGGCACCTAGACGTTTATATTCAAAAGACTAAGTAAAACCTAATAAACAGAGATGCACAGGGAGTCCACCGTGTGACTATGGAGGCAGAGACTGGAGTGACACATCTACATGCCGACAACACCAGAAGCCAGGAGCAACAAGGAAAAATCCTCCCGCAGAGGCTTCAGAGAGAGCATGGCCCTGTCAACACCTTGAGTTTGGACTTCCAGCCTCCAGAACGATGAGAAAATAAATTTCTGTTGTTTTAAGCTAAGAAAAAAATCATTTCATTTATATGAACACATTATACATATATATGTGTATATACACACACACAAATACACACACTGAAGGAGTATTAATGCAGGCAGAGAAAATCTAAGATATTGTGAGCATGGAAAGTCAGGACTAACCAGATATTAGGATCTGGGTGGAGTGAAAAAAACTCCAGTTTAAAACTGGAATTTAAAAACAAGTAGAAGAGGGTCTGGCCCCATGGCTGAGTGGTTGAGTTTGAGCACTCCACCTTGGTGGCCTGGTTCGGATCCTGGTGCAGACCTACATACCACTCATCAAGGCATGCTGTGGCAGCATCCCACACAGAAGAACTAGAATGACTCATAACTAGGATATACAACTATGTACTGGGGCTTTGGGGAGGGCAAAAAAAAGAGGAAGATTGGAACAGATGTTAGCTCAGGGCCAATCTTCCTCACCAAAAAAAACAACTAGAAGGAAATAAGAAGTGCTAGAAGGACTCAGGTGTTTCTAATATCCAAGATGACCAAGTGGATGAGGAGGTAACTAAACAAATGAGAACACAAAGAGAACAAGCTGGAGGAGAAGCAAGAACCTCATTTGACACACTGAATCTGAGGTGCCTGCAGCACATCCAGGTGGTGTTATGTAGGAGGCTGGTGAAAATCCAACCCAGAGCTCAGGAAAATGAGGTCAGGGCTGGAAGCCTGGGAGCAGAGTTACCACACAAGGAAAGCAAACAGTAAAAGGGCTAAGAAGGAATCCTTGTGCACCACCAACATTTAAGAGAAGGATAGAGAAAATACACTGAGAAAGGATGAGAATTCCAGCAAGATCTCATACCAAGCAAAAGGTGCAATGATGGAGCTGGGATCCAGAGGAAGTAATAATGTCAGAAAGGGTCACCTATGGGCCGGCCCAGTGGTGCAGCAGTTAAGTACGCACATTCCACTTCGGCCGCCCGGGGTTCGCCGGTTTGGACCCCGCATGCGGACATGGCACTGCTTGGTAGGCCTCCCACGTATAAAGTAGAGGGGATGGGCACGGATGTTAGCTCAGGGCCAGCCTTCCTCAGCAAAAAGAGGAGGATTGGCGGCAGATGTTAGCTCAGGGGTAACTTTCCTGAAAAAAAAAAGAAAGGGTCACCTAAGGAAAACCAGGGTTGAGAAGCAGTCAGTAGAAGGCTTGAAAACTCCCTATTACCTATGTTGACATCATTTTTTCATGAGTACACAGCTTTCCCAAATCTTCCCAGATAGCGTACCCCTTAAAAACTCACCCCTATTATCTCTTTTGTTGACAATTTTTAATTGTCGGTCAAATCTTTCACAACCAACTTTTAAAATAGTTGGAAGGCTCATCTCTTATTCCTTGGATTCTCCAGTGTCACATCATAACTTTTTTCATAGAAGGCACACAAAATCTGATACAAGTTCCAAAACCATTATATTTACATTGTTTTCACAACGAATTTTAATTTGCTTCTCCTTACTAATCCCTCCCACCACCACCACCACTCACCCCCGCCCCCTGTTTTTGGCCATGTCTTTCATTCAGACATTTTAAGGAATAAGGAAATTCAATAAATGAAAAAGAGAAAATTCTCACCATGCAAAGTAAAACCAATTTACATAGCTTCCATTTGAAAAAGGATAATACACTTTAAAGACCACTCATTTCTCTTAGCAGCTTACCACTCCACTCCACACAAACACATACCAGTTTTCTAAATTAAATCATCACTTTTCCTGTGTACTAAAGAGAGAACTGAAGCTGGATCTTTCATCTGGATAAGCTCCAGCATATGTTTACATACAAGGGAATCCTATTTGGCATGTCTTTCATAAACTAGCAGGCAGTATGGCTTTTTAGATGTGCGTGAGGAAATATCATAGAAATTCCACCACTGAGAAAAGTGTCTGACTTCCAAATGAAAGGGGGCATTTCATGTCTACTCACATTTTCCCAGAGTAAAGTCAAAGTTCAGGGAGAGGACTATTAATGTAGCAAGGTTATATGCATGGAGCATTTTTTCTGATTTTTTTTCATAACGCCTGTCATTGAGAACCAACCATCCTTCACAAAATACATGACACTCTCCATTATTCCCAAGAATTACCCAAATCAGATAAACCAACAACATAAAAAATGTCAAGTTTTGGCATTTTTAAAATACCCTTAGGAATGGAGACTTCTACCAAAGAATCTAAAAATTGGAACTGGAGAATCTGTAATAATTAATATAAAATAATATATAAAGAGTTAGTCTTATCCTAGCCTTTTCCCACCATGTTCCCTGTAAAACTTAAAATTTAAAAAATTACTCTCAAATGAAAGATGCAAAATATTTGAAAATCAGGGCTATTTTTCTCCTTTTATGCATGCACACCTGTGCAACAAAGGAAAAAGCTTGAAAAAACTGGCAGATTATTAGCTACTATAAGGTACCTTAGTATTCCACAATTCACTTTTTCTGAAGCAAATCCCATTCCTTACACAGAGGGATATACTTGGGTGATTTGCCGTCAACACTTTCTTCAGCATTATAACTGGATTCTTGATAATAAAATCAGAATACTGCAGATATGAACAATGGCCTATTCGGATTAACCAAACATTCCAGTTAGATGTAATCCTATAGTGAAGGATCCACATTACCTGAAACATCCAGACCAAAGTTTAAATTCATCTGGCCAAAGACAAAACTGTGAAACTAATTACACTTCTATTGACCGTCCTGTTTCCATCCTGCCTCTCTTCCTTTGCTTCAAGGGCCACAAAGATTAACAAATATTACAGAAGTCTCTACACTTATAGAAAACCTAGCCACTACAACTCAGAATAGGGCAGCTGCAGAAGATGAAGCACAGATTCCATGCACTAAAGAGCCAGGTGCTCAGCAACTGGTTTTAATTTTCAGGCTTAAAGGCAGCAAGAAGCAGGTAGCAAGTCCTTGGTTGATGAGGCCAGACCCACTGGGGATACGTTATAAGGATTATTAGATGCCGGGCAGAGATTCAGCGGGCTAGAGGAAAAAGGAAGACTGGTAGAGCTGCCAGCTGAAACTGTTGGGTGGCAGGTGGGGGTATGGGGAGGCTGGCACCTGCCTAGAAGTCTGAAATGAGCAGAAATTACCATCCGGACATCAGGGATGGCTGGGGCCAGAATAGGTGGCAATCACAGCTCTGGCAAGACACAATATTCATGAAAGAGATTCGAGACTAAATAACACCCCTTTGCTTTACCCTTTCTTATCTGTCCATAATACACATTTCATTGTTGCATAATATTTACTGAATGCAGCTTAATCATCTGAAATTTTTTAATCTAATATTTCAAAGATTTGCTATTCTCTATGTATACATTATCTGAATAAAACTGCACTTACACCAAAGCAATACTGATCTAAGCTTTAGTTTTTTCTTTATAATCTGAGTGATAACTTAAGCATCATCAACACAATTAACATCGTGCTCTCAGAAATGTTAATAATTGAAAAGATGTTTGTTAAAGCAGCTTTTCAGTGACTTAAAAGTTTCGTGGTGACCTGAATTTTCTGCACCCTCAGTACCTTGATCATAACTGTCACAGGAGCCAGTGTAAAAGGTGGTTATTGCTGAGCCGTTCTCCTCCATGAAACAGGAACCGTTTTCCATTCTCCCAGCAACCCACTCGCTGGCCTTCTAAGAGGACAGCCCCTCCATTACTACCTGCTGGAAAAGGAAATCCAATGGAAATAAAGACAGTGTTAAAGGGCACCTATTAAGCTCATGTTGAGCATCAGAAGAGAGGTAAACGGAAGTACTCAGCCAGCACAACTTAATTCTATTTTGATGAGCGCCAAGGCTCCCATTTAAATTAACACAAGTATAACTGCTTTCACTTGTGCACATCTCTGAAGCAGAACCTTAAAGCACCACATTCCTAATCTACCAGTTCCTAAAATTAATTACAGTTCATTTGAAAGACACAGTTATTTCTGCTCATTTAACTCAAATCCTAATGACTATAGGAACCAAATGAATGGCTGAAGTAATTACACATCCACACCTCTGATGAGGCTGCCCAGCTAAACAAGCAACACAGGGCTAGCGGAACAAGCAGCAGGGGATTAGCTCTTACAGGGTAAACAAGAATCTACCAGGTTTGGGGCCGGCCCAGCGGCGCAGCGGTTAAGTTCGCACATTCTGCTTTGGCAGCCGGGCGTTTGCGGGTTCGGATCCCAGGTGAGGACCTGCGCACCGCTTGGCAAGCCATGCCGTGGTAGGCATCCCACATAAAACAGAGGAAGATGGGCTTGGATGTTAGCTCAGGACCAACCTTCCTCAGCAAAAAGTGGAGGATTGGCGGCAGATGTTAGCTCAGGGCTGATCTTGCTCAGAAAAACAATCTACCAGGAGTTCTGCTTAAACTAACTCAAACCTAGGTGCAGATTTAAATACCAAAAATAGCCTAAAACAACAGCAGTTCTCCTAAAAGTTGAAGGATGGCCAAGGAAACAGCACAATAACTATAGAAAGTCTTTCAAATTTCTTAAACTTGTCTTTTTCCTCGCTTTTATTTAACTCCTTCCCTGTGCCACCAAAAACTGTGGTAGTAAAGTGGGCCTTTGAACGAACACACAAATAGAGCCTGCCTTCAAGTGAAAACAGGCTAAGTCAAGACTCCAAAACACAGGAAATGGAAGGCAGGGTATTTCAATGTCACCTTTGCATTTATGGTTTTCTTTTACTATAAACAGCTACTTCATCCGCAGACCACAAGTGCACCATACCAGTGTACTTCAAACTCTCTGTGGACACTGAGGGTAGACACCTTTAAGACACTGTGGGCTTCCCTCTTGCTAATGGCTTAATTAACTACATATTCCACATCAACTTATGTGCAACCAACATCTACCACTCAAACAGATGCCCTTCTTATTTGTGTGAGGGATCACTAACGCCAGGAACTAAAGCGTTAAGAACAGAAGCAATATGATCCACAAATAAATAAAGTTTGTGATAGAGAAAAGGCCATTATCAGGGCAAGCAGATTTTGAAGAACTGCAATTTCAACCAAGAAAAGGAGTGAGAAAATGAATCAACTCACACAAGATATTATCAGCAGTCTTTAGATGGGAGGAAATTTCATTTCAGCAAAACATCAATGTGGTTGACAAGTTTTTTATTGGTTTCACAGTATTATTTATATTTAATTTGAAAAGTGATTTGCTTTTAAGATTGTATGAATAAGCATAAGAATTATAGTTTCATGCTTGTATATATTTATTTAACTATCATAATAAAGAATTAAATCTATATTAGACACCACTAACATTTTTTTTTTCCTTTAAAAGCCCAGACATACAAGTTTGAGAAACATTATCCTAAAGGCAGAAGAAATAGCTGGCCAATTCCACCTTAAGGCAATGAGAAGAAGGAGATCATCCTAAGAAAGGAGGGATGGCCAAGATGCTACAGGGCAGGGTGGAGAAAAGAATGCTGACAGGCTCTGCCCCATGCCCCAGTCAATTCAATTCAATGAGTATAATTCTATTTCTATCCTTTTTTTCTCTTATCTTCTTTTGGGGAGTTGGGGGGGGGGCATCTGTCTATTCTTACAAGGACAAAGCTTTATTTAAAGATGATTCTTTGAATTCAAAAGTATAAAGAAAAGAGGAAGTAAAGGGGGAATTATATGAGAAAGCCATTTTGAAATGTTTCCTTAGATATGATACATAAAAGCAGAAAATAAACAAGCAAAACTAGCTTATGATTTCACAACTTAAATTTTAAGACTGGCACCTGGTAAAGGAACAAAGTTCATAGATAACAGTTGATGAAAAGGGTGGAGATTTTGAGTCATAGAACATGAACTAAAACCCAATTCACCAATATCAAACATTCTCAAACATCAATCACCAAATGTCTATATGGCGTGTGAAAAAATAAACAAATAACCCCAGTGGTAAGATTTTTATAGATGTTCCCTCATTTTATAAGAAGGGTAGGACCCAGAGAGATTAAGTTCTTTGCCAACCATGACAGCATTTGACAGCACCAGAATTTAAACTCAGGTCTGTCAACCCACTTAATTAACTATCATCCACTTTCTCAGAGTGGATGTGAATATGAAATGCAATAATTCATTTTAAAAATGTTAAGTATCTTACATATATTATTTAAAATTGAAATCAACTAGTCAAGATCTTCATTTATAAGGACCCTTTCAAATACTCTGCTGAAGAGACCTACTTCCTGAACCAAAGATCACGGAGCATACGTGACTCCTATTAGAACTCTCAAGCATGTATTAATATTAACCAAGAGTGCATGCTAAAACTCTCACCAGAAAAGTTATTAACTGGGATGGATATAATATAAAGATGCTTAGAAATGCATCGATGGTTGTCAACTCAGAAAGGTTATATTAAGAAACCACTAATTGGGCTGGACCAGTGGTGCAGCAGTTAAGTTTGCACGTTCCGCTTCGGCAGCCCAGGGTTCACAGGTTCAGATCCCGGGTGCAGACGTGGCACTGCTTGGCAAGCCATGCTGTGATAGGCGTCCCACATATAAAGTGGAGGAAGATGGGCACAGATGTTAGCTCAGGGCCAGTATTCCTCAGCAAAAAAAAAAAAAAAAAAGAGGAGGATTGGCAGCAGATGTTAGCTCAGGGCTAATATTCCTCACACACAAAAAAAGAAACCACTAATTATTAATGAAAATAGCAAAGTGCTAACAATAAAACTGAAATGGATAATGGATACACTGAAACAGTAAGTATAGAGAATGGAAAGGAATAGTTCGAAGTTAGGGAAGGTGAAGGCTTCCTGAGGAAGAAAGGAAAAACTGTCAGAAGGGGCAGGATGAGAGGAAGGATTCCTTGGTGGATCTGGGCAAGAACTAAGCAGCCTCCAAGGTCTTCAGACACACTCCTACCCTCCCATCCAAGCAGCTTCAGAGAGCACGCACTTAGCAGCTGCAGCAGAGCCTCAAAGCATCCTCCCCAAGGGACAGAAGGTAGCTTGGTGGGAAAAAGCAGTGCCATCATGTGACTTCAAAGGTTCCTCCGCTCCAAATCACTCCCATTTGGCAGCTGATGCTGGGAATTCTTTTAATAAGGAACAAAACGTTTTCCTTCCGCATTGAGAGGATAATCAAATGTTAGTTAAAGTCATGTACTCTCATCACAAACCTAAGAATCCTGGAAAGACAGCAGTTGTATATTTAAGTACATAAGGCCAAATTAATGAGGCAGGGGCTATACGTTCCAGAAACTTACACTCGAGATTTCTTCACTTATGAATGGAAGAATAAACCTAACAGAATGGGAATCGCCTGATTTTTGCAAGGCTAGATTCCAAAACCATAAATAATGTACATAATATTACTAGTTAAATAATGCACATTTCAGAGTTTTTATCACAGCTTTGTAAGTTTTTCAACTTTTGAAATACTAAAACCGATCTTCAGCAGAGTGAGGAGAAAATGTTATTTGTAGACCATCTGGCAGACCAGCCAGAGCTGGCTTGACATTTAGCACTCTTAGATGGGGAAACTCTTTTGCAAGAAGCATTATGCTCTCTAGGATGCAAATAGGCTGGTCCTGAGACATCAACCAGGATTTGCAAACCAGAAGAAAGGAGAGTTCACACCTGTGTATACACAGGATGGAAAGAACTGCAGATAAACTATATTTTTCACAAATCAGTAAATCCTGTTATCCATTGTAGCCTCAAATTCAGAAATTAAGTGAATGTAACACAAGTGATAGGAAAAGGTTTTGACATTTGGGATGGTTAAAATAAAAAAGGATTTGGGAGCACACTGTTTCAAGACACTTTGCTAAGCTCCATCCTTACCATTAATACATGCTTCAAAATACAGATCAGATGCTAATGTTGTCTCAGTTTCAGGTACACACTCATCGGCATCAAGTTGTTACTGACCTTGCACTTGACATGTACAATCATGCTTCCCTTACATATGTCCTGGGGATTGCGAGATCACCCCAAGGCCTCTCCACCTTATGAAAATACCTCCCTCACCCAGCTATCAGAGGTCAGAGATTCCAGGGCTTCGTTTCATCGGCTAACACCTTCAAAAGCATCTATTCAGACGCAAATATGTCCTGGGAAAGGTAACAAGTTAAGCCTATCATTTAGCACTCAACTCTCTATAAGAGAAACTCGAGTTTCTTTTCCTAAAACTCTGTCTTAGTAACTGAAAGTGAAAACCAGAGGATCCAAGAGGGAGTAAAGAAAATCCGATGAGAGGTGGGTGGGAAAGGAGAGGGGAAAAGCCCCTAAGGGCCGTCTTTACTTCCTATTGATCATCACAAGTTCTGACTGGCCTTCCCCACTGAACTCCCATCCCCAGTGACTCGACCAACATCAGATTTACAATCCAAACCAAAAATTAAGATACAAAAAACTTGTGGAGAGAAAATCCACTGGGACCATGCTGTCTTCGATCATCTTACTAAATGGCAAAACTACAAATGTATATTTTTTTAAAAAGCCAACTCAATGATTGTGCCCAATGCAGAGCCACTGATGTACCCAAGAAAGTAATCATTTTCTTTTAACATCACTAAATAAATTAGCTTTGTTTTGTCCTTAAGACAAACTCTTGAATCCCTCCGTAAGAACTTTTTTAAAAGTGTTCAAACTAGATAGACTAAAATTACCAAAAAAGACGAATAAAAAAGCCCCCAACATTTTTGCAGGAGCGTTATACAAAAAGATGACTTTGAACAACTTTCCTCAGGATATACTCCAGTGTCCAGGAGAGAACTCTCCCTTCTCTGTAGACATGGAAGTAAATAAGAACACCTAAGAACAAACTTCGTTGGCCACCAGCAGGGGAGCTCTTCAGCTTTTGTCCCCAAACCCATTCAAACAAAAGAAGCTCGGTCTCCTCCATCCCACCCCTCAGACGAGCACCCTGCGGGGACTCTCCAGATCCCCGCGCCCTCTCCACCCTCCCCCGCCAGCTCTACTTACTCCTCAGCGCCCCAATGAGCAGAGAGCCGTCCTTAATGAGCTCTTTGATGAACTTGTTGGTTCGCTCCAGCTCAATCTCGTGACACTGTAGGCGCTCCCTGAAATCCGGGCTGTCCAAGTAGGAATCGCTGAACTCCAGAGTAGGCAGCCCCATGGCACAGGCACTGCCAGCGGCAGCCGGGGACACGTCCGGGCCGGCAGTCAGGGCGGAGACAGCCGGCGACCGCGGCTGGCGCTGGGGACGCGCGATCGCGGGCAACGCGCGGGGACGCTAGGGGACGGCGCAGAGGAAGCGGGCCCCGAGCGCCGCGCCGCCTGCGCCGGGCTCCTGCGGCGCGGCGCTGCCTCTGGGCTCAGGCTTCCTCCCCTGCGGCGAGGCGAGCGCAGACTCGGGCAGTGGGCCGAGGCGCGGGGCCACTCAGGTCGTTGTCATCGGGGCGCATCGTCGCTGCGAGCGCGCGGGCGGCGGAGGCTCCGGGCCGCGGCCGGAGCAGGAAAGTTCTCTCGCGGCGCGCAGACACTTCCGGCAGCTCCACTCTCCTACTCTCTTGACAGTCGCTTGCGCTCTGAGCCAGGAGCGCCCAGCCGCCACTCCGGCCGGGCCGGGGAAACCCTCCTCCTCGGCGGACGCAGGCTCAGAGCGCTGGCGAGTCGAGCCCGGGCTCGGAGACCCTCCTCCTGCCGCCGGCTCCCACCCCGCGCCACCCCGCCCCTTCTCCCATTTACCCTCCTGCCCCCACCCAGCGGACGCCGCTGCGCTCCTGGGCTCCGCGCAGCTGCCTTGCGATTGCGCTCCTGCCCTCTCCCCGGGCGTTAACCCTGTCCCCTCCTGGGCACCTGGCTAGCCCACGGTGACACTTTGGGGTCCCCCACTCCACGAAAGGTCCTCACACTCCCAACGTACCTCCCCTACCCCTCCTCCTCGCCACCCACTCCCTAGAATTGTCTGGGAGAGAAACCAACGTTAATTGTCCCTACAGTTAAGAGATCATTTTGAAGCCTGGCTGGAAGATGCTGCTTTCTGATGGACTTGACTTCCCACGTCTCCGCTGAATGTATTTCAATTCCAGGTTCAAATGTTTTCCTCTTTCCCACCGCTCACTTCATCGGGGTTTTTATATTGCAAACGAAGGCCCTCAGAGGCCTTGGGCTGTTTGTTGCTGTTGTTTTTCCAAGTTGCTGTGAAGGTGGGAAGATTTTAGGTCATTCTCAGCCCCCAAAACGCAGCTCGGACTTAGGTGTTCCTACCTCTAGTAGAATAGCTATTTGCATCACAATACTATATCTTTTATGGGCACCTGGATGGAACTGCCCTACAAGCATGGAGATTTTCAAATTGTTGGAGTTGGTTGGAGTTCCAAATGACTAGTTAATTCTTACCAAGAGGCTGTTACCCCTCCCCTGCTAGAGGAACACCTAATAAATTTCTGTTCTCTCGAAACCTTGACAGCAAAAGTAACTGCTGCTGTACATCTAGTCCTGCCATCATCTATAGGATTTCTGAGAACTCAGTTATTTTTCTTAAGGATCTGCTTTTAATTTCTGTGTTTTCATTACTTTGTCCATTTGAACCATCTGTTAAAAAAACTCTTCTGCAGATCATGGGAAAAATTCCATTAAAGTGCTTTACATTTTTCCAAATTAAGTTTCAGAGACTGTCAAGACTTTTAGTTTCAAATGGTTAAAAACAAAAAGTACACATAAACATTAAAAATAGCTTGTAAACCTTAAACTAAGATAAGATGATGTAAACAGTATACTTGATGGCTTTGATTTAAATACTGAGCCAGGGAGTTGGCCTTAAAAAGCTTCCATCCATATTTATGTCAATAGACCTGAAAATATTGGCAGAATGGCCAGTCAACCATTAGAGTCATTTTAACTCCAAGGGTCTGACTTGTGTCTCTCAGTTAAACGCTCCTCATGTGTGTAGGTGGATGGGGGGGGGTGCCATAATGCTGTATGTCTGTTAATGGAGTGACCGAACCAGCAGCTAGGCTGTTTTTCACCTGAGGTGGTTTTACATCTGTTCATCACAGCCTGAAAGACAAAAAAACCAGTCAGGTCAAAGGAATAGTTTCCTTTCAACTTTTGCCGTGTTGCTGTTCCAAGCAACTAAATCCAGTGCCAACTGCTGAGATATGAAACAGGATAAAATATAACAATCTCTTCCTGTTTTTTATTAAATAAAAGTCCTGTGATTAATTCTGTAAAAATACATCAACAGTCTTTGATAAGTAGCATTTAATATGTTGGATGTCAGTTTTCATTTTTCCTTAAAAGTCTTATATGTCAGGAGAGATTTATTCTAGATTCTAAGAAATGAGTTATCATTTACCCATTCATAGATTTAATTGCATGTTTTATGCCTACTGTCTACGTTATTAGATCTGGGCAGAGAAGTGATTTATATGGAAAGATAAGTAAAGCAAAACAGTACCTGACCTGAAGCAGTTTTTGGAACAGAAAACATGGAGAATGTGTACGCATATCACATGAGGCAGAATATGCGATGTTACAAAGCCTCACGCAGACGCTGTACCGATAACGCACTGATGCCATTATCGACACGTATCCACTCAGGCCTATCATTGCATTTACATGGAGTTAGAATTTCTCCTTCTACCCTTCATCCTTTAGTCTCTAAAGCTTAGTATGCTGTATTGGACTCTTTTCCTGTAGGTGCTTTCAGGATTACTCATGACTTACCCTGTGATTCATCCTTTAATTATACCTGCTCGTCAGCTTTCTCTTATGCCGCATTCACCCAGCTACTTGAAAGACACTAGAAATGGTTTTCTTTGAGGTGGTTAGTTTTGAACTGTTGTTTTCATGTATTGTTTTCCCCACCATAATAACTGAAGAATAGGCTTTCTAAGTAAAAGAGTGTCTATACCTGCAAGCTTTTTTTTATAGGAAATTTTAATGGATTGAAGTGAAGCCTTTCCAAAAATTTCCACTTCACAATATGTGGCCCTGTCAGCTGCATGGTGAGTTTCACAAATGTTATTGGCTGACACACTCTTTGGCGTGGTTACTGGCACAGCAAAATGTCTCTGTTTGTTTTTTTAATTCTGAAATGGGATGTGTGGGGCTTTGTTTGTTAGTTTATTTTAAACAGCAAAATAGTGAGTTGGGGATAGTAAACTGATATATGATATCTGTACATCTGCCTAAAACTTTTTTCTTGACCTACATCAAGTCTGGCACTTAAGCCTGGTGCTTAATATGTACTCAATAAGTGTTACTGTTGAGTTATTATTATTTTTTAGTTAGTTTTGGCGACTTAGGCCTCTCAGATTCAGATATTCTGAGGCTAAGTTCAGACCTGGTATGACATAACTAAACAGAAGGCGAATGTACCTATAAAAATGAACCGTGCTCTTCGGGCCTTCCTGCAGTGAGAATGCAGGACACTGTCACAGTTTGCATTTCCACCTGTGTGTTATCTTTTCTCAAAGCATGCTCCTTGAAAGTAGGTTTGGGTTTTTTTTAAAGATTTTATTTTTCCTTTCTCTTCCCAAAGCCCCCTGGTACAGAGTCGCATATTTTTAGTTGTGGGTCCTTCTAGTTGTGGCATGTGGGATGCCACCTCAGCGTGGCTTGATGAGTGGTGCCACGTCCATGCCCAGGATTCGAACTGGCAAAACCCTGGGCCACCGAAGCGGAGCGCGCAAACTCAACCACTTGGCCATGGGGCCGGCCCCGAAAATACGTTTTGTATCATATTAGTTCAACCTTACATCAAATCTAGAAAAGCGATATTGAACTCAAATGAACAAAACACATGATTCAATTAGTTTCAACATTTTTTTATTGTGGTAAAATATATGTAACACAAAGTTTATCATTTTAGCCATTTTTAAGTGTATGATTCAGTGGCTCTCAGTACATTTGTGTTGTGCAACCATCACCACCATCCGTCTCCAGAACTTTTTCATCTTCCCAACTAAAACCCTGTACCCATTAAGCAGCAACTTCCCCAACTCCTCTCCCCTCATCCCTGGTAACCACCATTCCCCTTCCTGTCTCCATGAATTTGACTACTCTAGATACCTCATATCAGTAGAATCATACAATATTTGTCCTTTGTGTCTGGCTTATTTCACTTGGATGATTTAATTATTAATAAGAGAAGCAAAGAAGACGTAAGAATCAGATTTGTTTTTAAAACCGTTTGAACCTACGTAAATTTTTGAATCAAGAAAGTTTCTGAGATATTCCTCTGCTAGCAGAAAAGGAAAGTTCACATCATGCCCTTCCATAGCAGGTCTTGTTTATTCTGCCTTATTAAAAGCAATTTTTTGGTCCCACACAGTGCTCCTAACATCACTGTTTCTTGTCAGATTGATTGGGGTATGACATTGCATTCTCTGATGGGCAAGTGCCCATGTCATATCACTAGTGATAGCAGTCGCCTGTATGACTTGCTAACATTGTCTTTTGCAGCTAAAAAAATGCTCTTATAAATTGCAGACCCCTGTCTAATGGATACAACTCTCCCTTCTTCCTTTCTATTTGTCACGAAAAACAGACAAATGCTCAATGTGGACTGGGTTCAAAAAGAAACTTCACTTTGTCCAGGGGTAAGAATTGGGAGTCTTTCCTAGGAAGAGCACAGAATATAGACCACCTTGTGTGAGCATATTGACTCCAAGTGCTTATTGTCCAATAAATAGACTGAAGAGCAGTGGTTGGAAGACCAAAAAGGTAAATGGTTGAGAGATGATAAGAGGGGATGATAAGAGGGGACTCGGTAGGTAGAAATGAGAATGGGGAAGAGATGGGCAGAAAGCAGATTAAATAAAGGAAGGAAACACTCTGTGACTGCATGGATGAGGTAGGAATCCAATGTAACTCTGAGATTTGAGCTTAAATAGCTTAGAAGTATTATCTTTTTAGAATAAGTGTAGATAGGCTTAGTTTCCCATGCTGAGTTTGAGGTAGTAAGTGTAACTAAGAGGTGCTGTCTGGGGGAGAGAAATGCAGCACTAACACTCAGGAGGGTAGGGTTTAGCTTAATAGAGGGGCCCTGGAAGCAGCAAGACCACCAAATAAGGGAGCAGGAATACTGCAGCGGGTAGAATTCACTCCCCGTGACAATATGACTTCCAAAGTCCCTTCTAGAGCTAAGATTTTGTGATGATGACAGATTTCTAAAGAACAAGATGAAGGAAAAGAACAGAATTCTAAGCATGAAACTCATCAACTAACTACATTGATCTTGGAGAAGAGAAGAGGAGAAATGAATTGATATAATTTAGGAAAGTTTCTGGGTTTGGTTTTTTTTCTAGACATAGATTTTGATTTCCATTTAGTATTGCCCTCTTGTGGCAAACCATAATGTTTGCTAACTGACAGAAAACCCTATAGCAGAGAGTAACAGATCAGGAGATTAAATGGAATGAGCACCTCTGTGTGCCAGACACAAGGCACAGAGTGCTTATGTCTATGGCCTTGTCTAAGCTTCGCCACAAGCCTGTGAAATGGGTGTGAAGTCCTGTTAGCCCCACTTTGAACAGGTGGGGAAATTATGACTCAAAGTGGTTAACTTGCCTAAGTTTACATAGCTAGAAGGTACTGGAGTTGGTATTTCAATTCAGGTCTAGCTGGCTTAAAAAGGCCATGGTTAAAAAAAAAAACAAATGCAGAGCAGGCCCGGTGGCACAGTGGTTGAGTTCCCATGCTGTGCTTCAATGGCCCAGGATTGGCAGGTTCAGATCCCTGTCAGGGACCTAGCACCACTCATCAAACCACACTGTGGTGGCATCCCACATACAAAAAGAGGAAGATTGGCAATGGATGTTAGCTCAGGGCGAATCTTCCTCACACACAAAAAAACAAAAAACAAAGACAAATGCATTCAACAAATATTTGTAGGTATCTGTTACATGTTTGTAGCTGTAGATGCTGAGAATACAAGAGTAAGCAAAAACTTACCTCGCTCCTGCTCTAATTAAATTTTCAGTGCAATGAGTTACAGTAGAGACATTAATCAAATGGTCACACAAAGGCCATTTATTAGCTGTGTGATTTAGGGACATTTACCTTTCCAGCCTTCTGGTTTCCCAAAGGATAAAATTAGGGATGACAGTGATAATGGCTATTGTTTATAAAGTTCTTGCTGTGTGCCAGATACTGTCCTAAGCTCTTTATCTTTGTGATTTCACTTGGGTCCCTTTTAGCTCTATACCTGAGACATCACTATGCCTCTATGGACTCAAAGTTAGAACAAGGAATCTTCTCCACACTGACAATGAGAATCAGTCACCAGTAGAGTGTTTCTTCCTTTTTTTTGAGGAGGAGGAGGATTATCCCTGAGCTCACTACTGCCAATCCTCCTCTTTTTGCTGAGGAAGACTGGCCCTGAGCTAACATCCATGCCCATCTTCCTCTACTTTATATGTGGGATTCCTACCACAGCATGGCTTTTTGCCAAGCAGTACCATGTCCAGACCCAGGATCCGAACCGGTGAACCCCGGGCCACCAAGAAGAGGAACGTGCCCATTTAACCGCTGTGCCACCGGGCCGGCCCCACGAGTAGTGTTTCTGACACTTCACCCATGTGTGCTTAGAGACTTGCAGCTGTGTTTGGAGAGGAAGTACCTCCTTTCCTCTCGCTGAAATCCTTTTAGGTGTGGCCTCTGCTGGGTTCCACAGTAACCACTGGCACACAGGAAGGAGGCAAGCTTTTACTGAGCAACTACAGTGTCCCTGACCCCACTAACCTGCCTCTCCTCACTCTAACTCTGGAGGTAGGAATTGTATAATGAAGATGAGGACACCAAGGCAGAAAACCCACAACAAACAAACCAACCCTCCAGGACAAACAGAGCTGTCTCTGACTCCGAGACCACAGCACAGTAAATATTTCTGTTAGGACACTTATCCAAATTTGTAATATGTTTTTAGCTACCTCTTTTTGCACATTTATACTCTTTGTTTTTAGACTCTAAACTTTTAGACCATGTCTTGTTCTTCTCTGTATCATTTGCACCTTGCTCATTATCAGCCCACAGAAGATACCTAACAAGTGTTTTGAATACGGAACGCCTTATAATCTTCTAAAATTTGTTTCTTGGCTTTTCTGGTACAGGCGCCTGAGCGGGTCTGTAGAGAAACAGAGGAAGAGTTCTCCCATCTGGCTGGGAGGTCTCTATGTGATGCTTGAGCTCCACTGAGCATGAAAGGCGGAGTGAAGCTCATTATCTGTGCTGCCAGGCCATGAGGATGTCTGCTAGGACGGCTGCCATCCAGCACTCTGTAACAGGCCCTGGCGAAGGCAGTGAGAAATGTGATGAGGAAAATAACAAGCCCAGAAGGAGCTTAAGGAAACTGACTCAAATAAATGACTCCGCACCCAACAAGGAGAGGTCATAACTCAATCAGAGTGAAGCACACTAATGAATGTGATAAGAAGGATAATTGAAAAAGAACAGACCCACCCTCTCTATGGTTTGAGCATTTCAGACGGAAAAAAGACCAAATCTGAAAAAGCATCTGGAACCAGTAGTCACAGTGGCAACTTTCTTTATGAGAAATAAAGTGCATGATATTGTCCCTTAAAATGTACATTAACTTACATCCCATCAGTGTGAATTGTATCTGATAATGGAATTAGAAAGTTTTACAAAATTATGTATAATAATGACAAAGCTATTTTTTCAGAAAGGGTGAGTCCTTATCCTTACATTTATTAGTGAATTCCTTTTTTTCTCCAGTTGCCCGTTTATTAAACTCTTATTATGAGCCAGAGGTGGATTACTGAAATTAAACTTTAGTTTACTAAGTAAATAAAAGTAGTGTAAGTGGTCTCAATTCCACTTAATGCTGCAGAACATTTCACCTTTCTAATCTTCTCCTCCATGATCTTTCCAAGAATGCCTCAGAGATATGTGAAGCTCTCTGAACTTTGTTACTTTATGGTGTCAAGTAGAATAATATTTGCCATATAGTGAAAATTTTGTTGTCAAGATGGAAGAGGGGTCTTAGAAAAGGGAGTGGAAGATACAGGTTTGAGGTTAGGCAAGGGAAGAAAGGGTAAGTGGAAGGATGAGTGGAAGCTTAGGTAGATGCCAATGCCAGAGGGAGCCAGCCTGCAGTCAGGACCTCTGTTGGGAGCTGACAATGAAGAAGGCACCCATCAATTACATCGTTTGTAATTGTTTGTATCTAAGGGTCTTGCTTTTGCTATCACTGTTGATGTGAATTTTTTGGTACACTTGAGGATAGTTTTTATCTGTAGAAAAAGATTATCAGAATATTTTATTTCTTAATTTTAATAACTACACTATTAAAATTACAACTCATTTTAAAAACCTGGTTTTATTGTAGGCTTCTGGGTTCAACTCACAAATGGTATTGTTCTATTTATAAGTATAGCAAATGTTAGCAATCATTCTTTAAAAAACTTTGAATAATATTTGGTTTCATTTACAAATTTAAACACCCTTCCAACTAACATCAACTTAATGGGGCAATATTTAAACATTTTGTACTTATTTTTCCCTTTTTAGGTCTTCCATCTTCTACCTAAACAAAATCTTTCTGAATGAAAAATATTCTTCTAAATTTAGTATCTTAAACTTGTAAAATGACCAATTATAAGTTCTCTTATTTTAATATTTTCATACATTTTAAAAAATTTCATGGGGCCGGCCCAGTGGCACAGCGGTTAAGTGCACATGTTCCGCTGTGGCAGCCTGGGATTTGCCGGTTGGGATCCCGGGTACAGACATGGCACCTCCTGGCATGCCGTGCTGTAGTAGGCGTCCCATATATAAAGTGGAGGAGGATGGGCATGGATGTTAGCTCAGGGACAGTATTCCTCGGTAAAAAGAGGAGGATTGGCAGCAGTTAGCTCAGGGCTAATCGTCCTCAAAATAAAAAAAAAAATTTCAACTTAACTCTGTAAGTTAAACAGTTAAACTTTCTAAATTGGAGTTATTTTTAAAACAAAATTTTCATAAATACCATAAGAATATATAATATCAAACAAATTACTTTTTACCTAAAAATTTAATGCTATCATTTTGATTCTTTTAAATCTTTCTTGATGTCCCAAATTCTAAATCTCCCTGGAGTTAAAAGATACATTTACCACTTGAGGAACCGTGTTCCATCCCGGTTATCTGAGATTAGTTAGTTCAGATAGTTCAGCCATGATGCTGTCTCAAGTCTTGTTTGAAACTGGAATGGGCCTCATTGGATGATCATTTTCATAGTCACTCTGTCATTGTTCCATAACTCAAGTAGGTGGTCATGAGCCATGAACCTGAATTGAAATTTACATACGCTATATCAGTGGCTTTCCAAATTTTGGACTCAACTGGTATAGAAACAAATGAATACATTTCATATGATGCATATATATATATGTATGTATATAAATATGTGTGTGTATATATATATACACACATTTTTAACAATTGCTAGTTCCAACCCACAAAATAGATTCCATGATACATTAATAAGAAACAATTCCCATTGTGAAAAGTTTCATAATACTTTATTTTTCTATCCATTTGAAGAAGTCTTCACTGCCAGTTCAAAGTGATCATTTAAATGAAATTTGCATTTTAGAGCTCTGCTGTGAACTGAATTGTGTCACTCCCAAATTCACATATTGATGTCCTAACTTCTCATGTGACCATATTGGAGACAGGACCCTTAAGTGATTAAGGCTAAATGAAGTCAACCCTATAGAACTGGTGTCGTTAAAAGAGAGGAAGAGACATCAGAGAGCTTTCTCCCTCCACCACGTGAGGACACAGGGAGAAGGTGGCCATCTGTGAGCCAGGGAGACAGCTCTCACCAGAAGCCAAACTCTCCAGGAAACTTGATCTTGGGCTTTCAAGTTTCCATCAATTGTGAGAAAACCAATTTCTCTTTTTAAGCCACATAATCTATGGTATTTTATCATGGCAGCCTGAGCAGACTAAGACAGACTGTATTAAATACATGTAAATGCAAAAATTAACTTAATGGGATCTTATATTTCCTTATATTTTGGGGGTCTACAACTCTTAGGAATACATTTTAAAATGATATCTAATTGAATTGTGGATGTCTCATGTAAACTAATCTGACTTGTGATCATAATTCATGAGGTTATTTCACAAGTGTTCCTCTTGTGTTTAATCTCTTAGCATGTCTGCATTGTGCCTATTTTTAAAACCGTGAAGAGGTATCAATTTTCGAGAACATGCTTAGTGTGAGTACCCACTCTGGGAGAGCTCACCCAGAAAAATCGGTTTAGATGAGTTTGGGATTGGCAGGAGTCAGTTAAAATCCTGGGAAATGGACAGGCAGGAGTGATGTGTTTCATCCAATATCCTCAGTATGAAGCAGTTCTCTAATTGAGGAGAAGGATTGGAGGCAAGGTGAGGAACTGTTCTGGGTTGGGAGCAGACTTACCATAGGGATCCAAGGTAATACTTAAGGT
Source organism: Equus quagga (assembly GCF_021613505.1). Classification (NCBI taxonomy): domain Eukaryota; kingdom Metazoa; phylum Chordata; class Mammalia; order Perissodactyla; family Equidae; genus Equus; species Equus quagga. Next base: position 50,953,952 of record NC_060280.1, on the reverse strand, counting down.
GGCTTAAGTTGTTCCTTAAACACAGACAGGGCACCCTCCAGGTACTCATAGCCTACTGTGTGGGGAAGCAGAAGACTATTTATGAAACACTGACCACTGATGCATCTGCTATGCTGTCCAGCTGGGTTCCATTTGTTCTGCAGGAGAGGCCAGGAAGGCACAGAAAGGATGGGACTGGGACTAGGCAGAAATGACAGATGTTGTTAGGTAACAGGATGGGTTTCTTTTCTTGACCCAGTCCCTTCTCTTGGGAGGGAAGTTTAAATAAGACAGGGAAGGGAGAACCTTTCTTTCCACAATAACTTCCCAGTCTTAGGCTGTAAGGTCAGTATCGGCCTGAAACAGATGTGTTGGGATCTTGTCTTGTAGATACTTCACTAGGAAGGCGGAAGGATAACTTAGGACTTAAATGACGTGACTTTTGCTTTCATGTTGAGCATGGGGACAGTTGAAGTGGGAAATAAATGGGGGTAAAAATATTAAAAGAGTGTGTTTGACAAGGAGAGGGAGAGCAGAGAGGAGGATTTCTAGGATATCCTTCCATCTCGGGTAGACCCCAGGTGACTGATGCTGACTCAACAGGAAAAGAGAAGGATGGCTCGGCACCATTCTTATAAACCATGTATATCCCTAATGATCTGATAGTGAGATTTTATTTCTAATGATAGTTTCTTTCTGCCCTTCCAGAAAGCAAGTAGTGGCTTACTTATGCTACTTTGTACAAAGAAGACTGCTACTGATGAGCCTTCTCTAAAGCAGGAAGAAGTGTTACCTAACAATTAAAATATTTTCTTTTCAAACAGGAAAAAATCACAGTTCTCTTCTAAGCTGTTTCAGGGCACCTTCAAAAACAAGAACAACAATTCATAGCTAAATCATTTCTAAAAAAATGTGTTTACTCCTGTTAATATAGGAGGCAGTATCCATAACTGCGACAATACGGAAAGTATCATAATTTTGGTCAAGAGTATAACATTATAGTAGGTCATAAACACCAAGAATCCATTTAAATGTGTAGATTATATGGCAAGGTGAGGCAATAATTTAAGATTCCACATCTTCATAAGTTATTCCCTTCTTGCAATTCCTTTCGGTATTCCTGAATCTACATCTCCAGGCAGACCCTCATAACAGTACCCACTGGACGTCTCCACAATGGATATTCCAAAGTTACTGCAAGCTCACTATATACACTTTGCTACACTTAATCCTTTTTCCTAAACTTGCTCTTCAAATTGCTTTTCCTGCCTTAGTTGGTTGAGAAAGAAACTTGACATGCAATCAGTCACCAAGCCACCTCCTTGCTATCTCTGGTGTCCACCCCCTCCTCTCTAGCACCAACTTCAATGCTGGGTCAGCTCTCATTGCCCAGGCAATTAAAATAAACCTTCAGCTTGTCTTCATGGCTCCAGTCAGCCGTTCTCTAATCCATGAGTGCAGCCAGAGTAATCTTTCTAAAAAAGCAAATCTCATCATTCTCTCCAGGGCTTAAAATCCTTCAGTAGCTCCTCATTGATTAACGGATAGATTCCAAACTCCTTAGTTTGCCAAACCAGTCTGTGTTATCTCTGCAACCTTATTGATTGCTATATCTTTTGCCCCTGGAATTATGCTTCAGTCAAGCTGAATTTCTTTAAATTCTCCCAATGGGCTAGTGAGAGGGATCATCAGGAGTTCAAGAAGTCTCTATGAGAAGTTTTCTATTTTATGTTTTAATTTTGGTGATTATCTTTAGAAACAATATAAACATATTTTGAATCATCTAATTCCTGCTTTTCAAACTTTAATGTGCATGGGAATCACCTGGAGATCTTGTTAATGGACCAACTCTGATTCAGTAAATCCTGTGTGGCCCAAGGCAATTCTAACAACTGCCAGATGGTGCCAATGTTGCTACTCCACGGACCACATTTTGACTAATAAGGGTCTAGAATGATCACTTTCTAATTGAGTACTACCACAAAATTGTCTCATTGTTACAGACTAATGAATAAAGAAGAAAGGCAGACTTCATATTTTAAAAGATACGTTCATTACAATTGAAGACCAAGTGATGTCGCAGCTTGCTGTATGAATAAATATCTGGCAATGGTTCTAGTAAGAAAAAGATGATGAAAGAATTGAATCATCATTTAGCACAAAGTAGTATAGGCATGTTAATCTTGAAAGCGTCGTAGAAATCAAGACAATATTGTTTCACAAAAAATATCACTCATGTCATTAAATTGATCATTTGTTATTTGGCATGATAGTTTTGTATTTTTCATTATAATTAATTTGTTCAACTGTTTTGATTTCATAATTATATAATAGTTATAAACCTTAGGGTTTATACTTAGTGTTATATTTCTGCATAGTTAAGAAAATTTAATGCGACTCTGGGGTACAAGAGAAATTTTCTGAAGTCTAAATATTACACAGGTTTGAGAAACACAGGACTAAGGCAAGTCACACCTCCTTGCCTTTGCTTGTGATGTCACCTCTGCCTGGAGTACCCTTCCCTAATCCCTTGCCAACTTTGCCACCCTGCCATGTCCACTTAGCAAACAGCTACTTTTCCTTATGGCTGCTTTCAGAGCCCCATGGTCAATGTTATACTACAACTGTGCCTTATCCTAATTTCTTTCATAACATCTGTAACACTTTGCTGCACACTTGACAGCAAATGTTTGCTTACTTTGTTGACTCTCTTCTATCCCAAGGACAAAGGCATAGTCTTCTTTGTTTTATTTGTATTCATTCAGTGCTTGGCACACCATATTTGCTCAATAAATGTTTTCTGAATGCATGAATGGACATAAAACTTGGCTTGCTCCTTTCTAAGACAGAAAGAAAGAGTGTGTCAATGTACCATGTGTTCACATTTGAGGGTGAAAAAAATTGAGTATAAATAATTCTAATATTCTTCTACATGTAATTTGATTTCAATATGGTAATTCAAAAACCTTACTTGTCTCCTAGAAAATCTGCTGAAAAGACTGTATTTTCACTAATTTCCAGAGGTCTGCTTGTTGAGGTTAAAGCTTAGAGAGTTTTAAAATAATGTGAAAAGAACATTGTGATTACATTTTGGTTGATGCATCATCAGAACTAAAAATAGAATGGAAAGACTGAAAAATCTTTGCTCGAACCTCAGCCAAAGTATGGTCAAACATTATGGGTGAGCTGGAATTGTGGCTAACTTTCAACTTTCAGTTATGCAGGATAAATTCTGCAGCCCATAGAGTCACCCGGCCCCAATTTCCCCATGTTTTGGTTTTGCCATCCAATTTTGGTTAACACCTTCACTGGAGTTGAAAGAGGGAGTGAAGCTCAGTTCGCCTTTAAGAACAGGACAAAGACTAAAATACATTTGACTTTGTTTGACAATGAGATGGATTTTCTGGTCTATATATAGAAAGGCTGCTTCCTAATAAAACCTTCTCTGAATTATCAGGATGATGGACAGCATAAGGTTGGGGTTAGGGTTGGGGTGAGGAGCTGGTGACCCAAAATGGGTTCTATCCAATTCTGTTCCTGATGTACAAATGTGACTGTAGTCCTGTGCAAATGCTGTTTAAGAGAATGGCTTTGATGGAACAAAATTGGGCTGGCACAGTACAGAACTAGATTTTTATTTTATGTGTATAGCTTCTGCCACTTCATCATCAGAATAATATTCTTTTGACCCTAGAAGCCATAGAAACATGTACAGCTCAGTGGTTTTGGAGGATAATTAATTCACATATGGCTTCAACTGAGCATTTCTCTCCTTAAAATAGAACAATCTAAGAAGGGGGTTTCTCTTCCAAGTCCTTCAGAGTTACTTATTTTACTCTCTAGTAGGATCGAGCTGTACTCCAAGCTCATCATGATTTTCTTACCTATTCCTGGACTGCCCATCCCCATTGGTGATGGTTAATTTTATGTCAAGGGATTCCGAGATAGCTGGTAAAACCTTATTTCTGGGTGTGTCTATGAGGGTATTTCCAGAAGAGATTAGCATTTGAATTGGTGAACCAAGAAAAGCAGCTGGCCCTTCCCACTGTGCATGGACATCAGCCAATCCATGGAGGGCCTGAATAGAACAATAGAAGGGTGAGCTTGCTCTCTCTCTTTGAGCTAGGACATTCATCTTCTCCTGCCTTTGGACTTTGGTGCTCCTGGTTCTCAGGTCTTCAGACTCACTTGAGAGTTCCACCACTGTGCCCCCACTTTCTCTTCCCTCCCCCCTCAGGCCTTCCACCTCAGACTGAATTACACCACAAGCTCTCCTGGTTTTCCAGTTTGCAGTTGGCAGATTGTGGGATTTCTCAGCCTCCTAATCACATGAGCCAATTCCTATAATAAATCTTCATGTATGTCTTAGTGGTTCTGTTTCTCTGGAGAAGCCTGACTAATACACCATCCAAGGAAAAATCACTTTTTAAAAATCCTACCAAGGTACTACTTCCTTTAGAAAGCTTCCCAGCCATCCCCAAGGTGAGTTACTCATTTTCTCCTCTGGGCTAGCTTTACATCTTATATGGCTTTCATGGGGGAACTTAACAGACATCATTTTATTTGTTGACCTGATCTCAACAGGGAAGGAACAGATAAATGTAGATATGTGGAAGCTTAAAGCCATGGTATAGTGGAAAGGACACTTGAATAGGAATCAAATGATGTGGTGTCAAACTCTCCTTCTCCACATGGCCAAGTAGAGAAATTCTCTTTTATACATTTTATAGATTGGCCTTCCACAGTTGATTTTTCTCTTTGGGAACAGAGTATTAATCAGTTTGCACACCTACTCTCTCACCCAGTTCCTGTCACACAGTGAGTGTGTGTTCAAATAACCATTATATTGAGCTTAATTAGATGTGGCATTCTTGTTATTGTACCAGTACTGTCTCCTGTGTTTCACACACAGGGCCTTGTTGCAAAATCATAAACATTTTTCCATTTGGTAAAAAGGAAAAGGCACAGCCTAAAAACAGATTTTCCCTATTTAATTTCTGATGTGTCAGAAAATTGCCCAATGCACATATCAGAGAAGAAGAGTTATTTGCCGTCATTGTGTATTTTGTACTGGTAAAGGATTGAGCTAGCCCTTGGACTTGATTGTTCTAGACGTCCTTGCTCTACCTGTACACTATGTTCGTTTCTAAATGGACTCCTATCCTGAGAATCTCATTTTTGAGATAGATATCTAAACCACAATCTGAATTCTGAACATCTTAAATGCCTACGCACAAACCACAGCTGCTTGTTTATTCCTTGTTTCAACAGAGACAAATATAGTCACTAATTTTTGCCTTTTAAGGTAATAAACCAATTTAATACTTGGGGGAGAAAGGCCATCATAGTCATAGAAGAAACAAAAATACAAAATATCACAGCAGTTTGTGTTCTTTGAACATTCACATTGGAGACTAAAACAATGTTTATACAACATTATTTAAGGGCATAGGAGCAATTCTGTGGTAGACAGTATATCTAAATGATTGCTGTTTTAAGGAGCTTTTGAAACTTTATCACGTAGCTTGGTTCATCTGAGTTCAGTTTGTATTGTTTTTACCCATATGGTATTGCCAGAAATTCAGAGTACTCTCCAGAAGGGACATTCCCCCCTTATTTTTGGTTATGCGATATGATTGGAGGTTGTGAAAGCAGTATACTCATATTTATCAAGTGACCCCACAAGATATAGTCCTCACTGTATTTCTCTAACACCAATTTCTACTCGTGACAATTTGGGGGCGAACATGGTATTCCTTGAGCGATAGTTATACCTTTACATTTGTATAGGTCGTTGTACTTTCATATTTGGTCTCATTTAATGCTCCGTATTAGTCAGAACCCTTTCAGTTGCTAATAACAAAAACTAACTTTAACTAGTGTAAACATTCAAGGGAAATCTTTTTTGGGGGGTAAGGGCTTAATTGAAAACTTCAGGGGCAGGTCTGATGTTAAACATGGTAGGATTAAGGTGTTCTCCACATCTATCTCTGACTCAATAACTCTCAACTCAGCTTTTCTCTCTGATAACTCAAAGTCACCTGGCTTTGGCTTCACATGCTTCTCAGCGCTTGCTATCCTAGAGAAGGATAGATTCTTTCTGTGTGTTCATAGAGCAAAGCTCAAAGAATCACTTCAGTTGGCCCTTTGTACGTCGTGTGCCTATCTCTGGGACCCATCACAGTAGAGAGAAGGTTGGGGTATTTTGGTTGGCCAGATTGTGGTCGTCTGCTAAACCTCATGGCCTGGAGACTGGTGGGGTCTCTCAGAATTAACCCTTGTATCAGAACCCTTGTATGGAGCAGGGACATGCAGTTCCCTGAGGGACAAAGAATCACTGGGAATTTGACAATAGATGTCCACTCTTTTGTCATAAACATTATGAGAGGTATTATTTTCCCTATTTTAGGGCTCAGAGAGACTTGTCAAAATTCACACAGCTAAATAAGTAGCTAAACTAAATCTTCTAATCTATTTTGCTCCTTTTGCTGATCTCCCGAGAAGAGAATATATTAACCACTGTAAAAAATTCTTTCTTTTCTAAGAAAGGGACAAGTAGAAATGCAAATAAAATTACCATCTCAAAGTAAAAGAGTAATTTGGTGCACTTTATGACATAGGAAGAAATCTGGAATATTTTGCAAGTGGTTGCAAACAACAACAAAAGATCATTTTAAATATAATACAGCATTGTAAACAAGAAACACCAAAATGTGCAAAAATTTTGCTCTAATATTTTTACTTATTGGAAATAACATTCTGTAAAAAAATTATTATGATCTCAAGTTTCACTGTTGGTATCATTTTAAAATAAATGTGAACAATAGACCACCAGAAAAAAAAATAAAGCCCCTTAAAAAAATAGTACAAGTGCTTTAAAAAATACTATTGCATTGAGCTCACTTTTCCGTAAATATTCTTCTGGGATATCTGGGTTGGGTGGCAGAGAGAGTTGGGCCCAAATGACACAGGGGAAAGGGCAGAACCAGGCAAAGAAAGCAGCTTTTTTGTTAAAAGGTAGTTTCATGCAGGTCTCATGAGAAGGAAGGCCCAGGTCCAGAAGAAAGGCAGTAATAGAGGTCAAAGTGTGTCTGGTCAAAAAGCTGAGTGCACACACTGGACTGGTATTGTCTGCTCCTGAAGACAAGAAGGAACCCAGTGGATTATTCTTCCCCCAATCCTTAGAATCTCCAAAGCCTAATTATCAAGCAATATCTAACTATTCCAGTTTAACACATTGATTAGTGTATAATTTCATCGTTAACTTCTCTTGCTTTACAAAGTGGTCTAACAAGGTTCAGAAGTATCAAGAGATTGCCTGCAGAAATTTAGAAGGAAGTTAACAACGAAAATTGAAAAGTCATTGATTTGAAAAAGAAATTCTGTGAAGAAAATAACAGAGAAGAACGTTAGTATTAGATTGGACTGAGGAAAAAAAAAAGCAACTCCCTGAAGCGGGCTTACAATGTTGATTGTAAAGAAAAATGAGTTAGACTTTATGGAAAATCTCATTAAATAAACAAACCAAGAGAAATTGTAAGAATATAGTTTTAGGGAAGCAGATTCATGTATCATGTATCTGAGGTCTGACTGGGAAAAAAAAATGGCAATAACTTAGAAATATTCCATAAGCAATAAAAGCTTTTTAACCACATAATTAAGAGGCTTTTCAAAACGATAGCCTAGTACTTAAAATAGTCTTGTGGCTTTTTACTGTGAAGATTGGACAATGTTTTTGGTGTTAGGGAAAACGGGCACATGAGAATTAAAAAATGTTACACATGTTTAAAGTAAACACTATTTTCAAAATCAGTTGGGAAAAAAAATACACTGATCCCATGTTGTCCATAGAGTTTTGACAGTGTGTATAAATTTATATTCAACAATAAATAACAGATGTGTTGGTTTAAATATTTTCAAAATCTCCATGAATATAACTTAACTTTAAATGAGTGGACATTTTATACTTATCTTGGTAATTTTATCTTTTGTTTAACAGTCTTTCCAAAATATTTCTGAAATATCTTACTTTTTAGTAGCTAATGGTAGTCTATGCCAACTCTTCTTGTGTAAATCAGATCAATTTTTGTTTTCAAGATCAGAAGGGAGAAAAACCAACAATGCCAGAGGTTAAAAAAAAAAGTTTATCATCTCAATCTCATCCTTAGAGTCTCACTTGCTTTCTGTTACAGCTCAAGAGTTCTTTGTTGCCTAAAACCACGCCGTTCAGTTAGGCACCTAGATACTGGCCGACGCATAGCAAGTGGGGCACCTGGAAAGGGCTGAAGGGAAAAGCAATGGCAGAGGCTCCTGAAAAATATGCTCACCTGTTGCTCAGTGTTTCCTTCTGTTTATAAACTTTCAAATCAATGGTTTCCAGATAGGAAAAGAAGATTTCTGATCCCAACTGGAAAATGGTGTTGGCCATCATTTGTATAAGTCACTATGGACTAACGAAAAATACACTCTCATAAGCTTCTTGGTATTTCACCTGTTTGAAAATAGAGGAGTTCTCTATTTCCTAAGGGATGCAGGGAGAAAAGCTCGTGTGTAGTGAGGATTGTTTGAGAAATTGGGCAGTTGCGTGACAGCCATATCATCTGTTATCACTCTGTAAACCATCTTAAAGCTATAGTGAGAAGATTGAGTTCAATTTTGCAAAACTGGAAAACCTTTCAAGGTTACAGCTCATAAACAAACGTTGACACTGGCATTCGTTTCCAACTTAACTAGAAACTTAGGTGAAAACTCAGAGTGACTCTGACTTCTTTAGCAGTAGAAGCAGCTATTTTAAGAGCAAGAGTCTACTAGTTTTTGCAAAGAAAATGTATGCATACTGCTATCAACTAGATCCTACAACAATTACAAACTTGTTTCTTTATTGTCTTGTTTGGTTGGTAGGTCTTGCCTCAATTATGATTCTGTAGCCTTTGCTCCAGTGTGACATAAAGACTGGGATTAAGGCAAATGATACCTTGTTTCTCTCTGTGCTTCTATTTCGCCACCCATAAAAACATTTCAGCTTTTCACGGCAGTTAACCAGTTTCAAACCTCTTTCAGGGCTCAGAACAAAGAAGCTGTACACACTTTAAAATTATTTTTACGAGCTTTGTCACTTGGCATTCTTTTCACTTTAGTAATTTCATGAGAGTTTAGATGTAACAATGCATTTCATGTAATAATGCTTAATTATTATTATCTACTATTTGTCCAATGATCTCATGGTAGCTTATAAACACTAATTAATTGAGATTTAAAAAACCCTGTGAAGCTCCAAGTACAATGGGCAGGTTGTGATTAACCACTTATCTCTCTAAATGCTGCTTTGAAGTCTTTGAATATTTGACTAGTGATTATAACTCACGTTGCTATCTGGGAAGCTTGAAGTAGACTCATTTTTGTCTTGTTCTCATGGCTTTCAAATAAGGTTTTTACTCATGATTTCTGGAAAGAAGCAGAGGAAATTTGACTAAGTAATTTTGACTTAGAGTTGAAGCTACATCTTTAAGAACATTCAGATCAGTGAGAAAGCTGTGTTGACACTTTGTCTGCTGCAACTGTAGTTGTGACACACCTCATTGTTGCTACTAGAGCATTTTCCACAGCAGTCAGCCTGTGAGACTTCCAACTCTGACCCACAAGGCACACTGGACTCACAAAGGGTTTATCGTGAGCCCAGCTCCTCCTTTCCACCTTTTCTCTGATTCTCTCTTTTGACCTCTGTCCCCAGTTAAAAGTATAGAAAGAGCGAGGAGTTGGTAATCCAGAGGCCGAGGGTCTTCCAAGTATGTGACTTAAGGAATTAATTTCACCTCTTAAAAAATTTTTTTCTATACAAAGTACAGGCAAAATAATGTCTACCCTACCGTTTCTCAACTTTGTGGCCTTTATGAAGTGAGATAATATGTATCGTTGTTCTTTTTTGAAGTCCCTGCTTGGTTCATAGCCACTCAACAAATATTTATTCAACGCCTGTTGTGTGCTATGCTCTACTTAAGAGGCTGGGAAAGTACAAGTGAAACAAATAAACTAACAAATAAACAAACAAATAATTGTTCTCACAGAGCATATGTTCTAGTGGGCAGGGGGAGATAAATAAGGAAAAATATCTAATGTGTTAGATGGTCACAAGTATTATGGAGAATCCTGATTTAATACAAGTTCCACTACTGATGTGTGTGTAACTTTGTAGCCTTGGGAAAATGAATTAATCTCACTATACCTGTGTTTTCTGATCTGTGAAATGGGAAAAATAATACCACTTACATTTTAGGGTTGATTTGATAATTTATATCAAATTTATCACAAATAGTACAGTTTGATATTCTAGTAAAATTAAGTGAATTCTGATGTTTTACTCATTCTGATAACAATAAAGCAAGGAAACTTTCTATGACAAACAGCTAGTATTTCTTAGAAATGAAGTTTGAAAGCAGGCAGTCTGACTGAAGTTTCCTGCACTTTACTGGGCTACAATACCTCCTGCCAATAATAATAACTAAGAGCTCCACGTTTGTAATTTCATTTAATCCACCCAAGAATCCTATAAAATAGGAAATATCGGGGCCCGCCCAGTGGCAGAGGGGTTAAGTGTGCATGTTACGCTTCTCAGTGGCCTGGGTTTGCCAGTTTGGATCCTGGGTGCGGACATGGCACCGCTTGGCATGCCATGCTGTGGTAGGCGTCCCACATAGAAAGTAGAGGAAGATGGGCATGGATGTTAGCTCAGGGCCAGTCTTCCTCAGCAAAAAGAGGAGGATTGTCAGCAGTTAGCTCAGGGCTAACCTTCCTCAAAAAAAAAAAAAAGAAATGTTAATGTTGTCACTTCACCAGTCCCTTCTTTGAACTCCTGAGTTGCCATCACCACCTGGGTAGCATTCTCTTTTCAGAGGCCTGAGTCCAGCTCTGTGGGTCCTCCCCTCCAAGCTTCAGGTGCTAATTACCCCTACCTTTTCTCTCTGTACCCCTTACTTTTGAGGTGATAGGGCTTCCTCAAATTGCTAGCTATTTGTTACCTCAGTGTCCTCTTCTCACTTTTTCAATTCTCCAATACCTATTTAATCAGTTCCTTTGAATTACACTTCTCTGTTGAAATACCTACTGTGGTTTTTGTTTTCCTGCTTTGATTCAGACCGGTTCTGTACTTAGCACCAAAAGTGGTCTCTGAAAAAACATCACAAAGATGGAAATTTGGGATTTGCTAAGTCATGCCCTTGGCCTTGAATGCAGTGCTAAGTTCATTGCCAATGAGGAAGGGAGTACTGGTAATCCATGGCAGGCAGTGTCAATTGCCATCACAATTAATTCAGTTATCCCCTGTAGTTGATTGTGATGAAGCCCTAACCCAAGCAAATGTCCCACACTTCCTAACATAATAGTCCTTTACATAGATGGCACATGATACCAGTCCCCTTCAAATGGGGTAGTTTTCTTTTCTTTTTTTGAGGAAGATTAGCCCTGAGCTAACTTCTGTCGCCAGTCCTCCTCCTTTTTGCTGAGGAAGACTGGGCCTGAGCTAACATCTGTGCCAATCTTCTTCCACTTTATATGTGGGACACCTGCCACAGCATGGCTTGCCAAGTGGTGCCATGTCCACACCCGGGACCCGAACAGGTGAACCCCAGGCTGCTGAATCAGAATGTGCAAACTTAACCACTGCACCACCAGGCCAGCCCCCTGGGGTGGTTTTCAATTTCACTATGATGATACTGTAATAAACATATATATGTTATATCTATATATATCATATGCATATCTTTTGGCATTTAGTATAGGTATTTCTTTAGACTAAGTCATTAAAAACTAATGGCTATTAATGTTGAGAGGTTATTTCTGACAGTGGAATTGTGGGTGGTTTTTATTTTCTCCATTATAACATTCTACATTTCTGATTTCTTTTCCAATAAGAATGTTTTACGTTTGGGATAAGAAAAAAATGAACTTATCCCCTGTCCTCCAATTAATGGTATTAATTCTGCCACTGTCACAGCATGAGTGTACTTTGCTGTGATAATGAGATTTACAGCAACTATCAACTGTACAATAATCAGGATGTCATTAAGTCAGCTGAACTGATCACTGTGGTTCATTTGTTTGATCAATTTTTTTCTCCTCAAAGTAATTTTCAGGTAATCTGAGAGTAACTGATGAAATAATAGAATCTCTAGGCTGGAAGGGACTGTCAATGTCCTAAAAAAGACCTCAATTTTAATATTAAAATATATGATGAGGCCTATAATTTAATGAGTAGTTAAATATTAGGAGATCCTGAAGGCCCTCTAGCCTTCTCACAGTGCTCTTTTCCTAGGCAAACTCATCCCAAAGAAAAGCTTCAATGGTCAACAATAAAGCCAGCATTACTCAAAATTTTATCTAGTAGCCTAGAATTCTCCTCTGATCTCCAGAAAGGTTTTTAGAAAATCAGGAATAGAGATTTGCATTGGAGGAGACAGGGCATAGGTTTTACATTTAGTAGAATTGACCAAGATAAGAGGCAGAAAGACATCACTCTATATCCTGCCCCTGCAGGAGTAGAAGAGGATGCCTAGATTGAGGATGGAACAGAGGAGGGAAACAGGACCTCAGATGAGGTCCAGGCAGATAGATCTCAATGAATCCACTTATAATTGGGTGAGTGGTGGGGCATCAGATGGAGGGCTCAAGATCAGGACTTTGCCTAATTCACTGACAAACAGCAACAGTGAGTTCCCTAAAAGCCAGATCAAACATGGAAGCCAGCCAAAGCCCGCAGACCAGTGTCTCCATTTGAGAAAGCGCTGTGCCACCAAGAGGAGTCACATGGGCTGTTTGCTTCTTCCTCCTCCTTTACAAAAGTCCAGGATCCTCAAACACAGCAAATCAGCAGTGAAGGTGGGAATGGAAAGCCCTAGCACCAGTACTTGCAGTGTGAGGGCAGAGTGGAAACCCTTTACACAGTACTCTTCATTTCAATGGGTGATATCTGATTGGACAAGCCAAAAAATTCGGAATATCACACAAATATTCTTGCATAACAGTTACTCACATTCCCCAAATATTAACAGTTTACTACATTTGCTCTCTTCTCTGTACACATACACTTTTTTTTTCGCTGTACCTTTAAGAGTAAGTTGTATACTTGATGCCGATTCACCCCTAAATACCTCAGCCATTATTTCCTAAAATCACAGGAATTCTTTCACATTAAAGAAGTACATTATCAAAATCAGGAAATTATACATTGATACAATATTATCTATTCCACAGACCTTATGCAGATTTCCTCTAAGGCCTTTATACTGTCCTTTATGAAAAGAAAATCCAAGATCATGTATTGTATTCAGCTGTCATTTCTCTTTAGTCTCTTCTAATCTAGAATACTTCTTGAATCATACTTCATATTTCATAACATTGATATTTTTGAAGACTGTACATCAATTGTTGTTTTTATTGTGGTAAAGTAACACAAAATTTACCATCTTAACCATTTTTAAGAGTACAGTTTGGTAGTGTTAAGTACGTTCACATTGCTGTGCAAGAGATCTCTAGAACTTTTTCATCTTGCAAAACTGAAACTCTCTACCCATTAACACTAATTCCTGCTCTCCCCTCTCCCCAGCCCTTGGCAACCACGATTCTACTTTCTGTTTCTATTATTTTGACTATTTTAGATACTTCATATGAGTGTAATCATTCAGTAGTTGTCCTTTTGTGACTGGCTTATTTCACTTAATGTAATGTCCTCCAGGTTCATCTATGACATAGCACGTGACAGGATTTCCTTCTTGAGGCTGCATAATATTCCATTGTGTGTATATACCATATTCTCTTTATCTTGTCATCCACTGATGGACATTTGGTTGCTTCCACTTCTTAGCTATTGTGAATAATGTTGCAATGAACATGGGTGTGCAAATATCTCTTCAAGATCCTGCTTTGAATTCCTTTAGGTATAGTCCCAGAAGTGGGATTGCTGGATCATATCATAATTCTAGTTTTAATTTTTTTAGGAACCTCTAAACCATTTTCTATAATGGCAGGACCATTTTGCATTCCTAACAAGAGTGCACAGAGTTCCAATTTCTCACACCCTGACCAACACTTCTTATCTCCTGTTCTTTTGATAGTGGCTGTCCTAATAGATGTGAGGTGATATCTCATTGTGGTTTTGATTTGCATTTCTCTTATGATTGGTGATGTTGAACATCCTTTGATATATTTGACTATTTGTATGCCTTCTCTGTAGAATTATCTACTATTCAAGTCTTTTGCCCATTTTAAAATTGGATTATTTGTTTTTTTGTTGTTGAGTTGTAGGAGTTCCTTATATATTCTGAATATTAACCTTCATCAGATATATGATTTGAAAATATTTTCTCCCATTCCATAGGTTGGCTTTTTGCTCTATTGATTGTTTCCTTTGATGTGCAGAAGTTTTTAAGTTGGATGTAGCCCCATTTGTCTATTTTTTCATTTGCTGTCTGTGCTTTTGATGTCATATCCAAGAAATCATTGCCAAATCCAATGTCCTGAAGCTTTTCTCCTATGTTTTCTTCTAGGAGTTTTATAGTTTTAGGTCTTATTTTTAGGTCTTTGTTCCATTTTGAGTCCTTTTTTGTATATAGTATACAGTAAGAGGTCCAAATTCTTTCTTTTGTCTGTGGATATCCAGTTTTCCCAACACCATTTGTTGCCTAAGAATGTCACAGAAGTGATGTTGGGTTCTTCTCAGTCAATTAGTTCATTTCTGATGATGCTAACTTTGATCATTTGGTTAAGGTGGTGTCTGCCAGGTTTTTGGATTCATCATTTGACAACTTGTTTTCTTTCTTCCTCTGTATCCAATCCATGACTTCCTCTTGTGGATTTTACTATGTAAATATTTTTTGAATCCTTCTGTTTTTCTGCAGTGTTTTTGATCCAGTCTCACTGACCTCCGCTGCTCCAAACATGCTGTTCTCTTTGCTGGGAGCCCTTTTTCTCACCATCTTGGTCTTCCGACTACTACTCTTTCTTCTGATTTCAGCTCAAACATCACCTCTTCCAGGAAGCCTCCCCTGACATTCCAGAACAGCTCAGGTCCCTTATTTTACATTCTCATAGCACTGTGTGCCTTTCCTTCATAGAACTTGCTACTGTGGTAAATTTAGAGTTGTTTGTGTAATTTTGGATAAACATCTATCTCCTTGATAAATGGCAAATTCTATGGCAGCAGAAATTGTTACTTGCCTTTGTGCCAGCACAAAGTGTTGACTCATAGCATTCATAAATAATAGTCTAATAATAGACACAATAATAATGGCATCAATGTTGAGTATTCACTATTTGCCAATAACTTTGCTAAGTTCTCATCATCTCTGTATTATCTCAGAAAAGCAAATGTGAATGAAATATAGTTCATGAAAACAATTTCTTTAAATGTTATTGAATTTTCCCTTTACTTTGATAAATTATGTAGTTGTATATCTGCTTCTGATAGCTTATAAATAAGTAAAATATATTATGAATTGCAATAAAGAATCTACAATAAAAAAGACATAATTTCACAGCAAAAACCTTACAAATAGTAGCCAGTATCTCTTTAAAATATTTTTGTGTTGAGACACATACTTTCTTTCTGCATTTGTAAACTTACAAAATGCAAATGGCATAAGGAATTCTTTTCAAAGAATAATCTGGTGCTGTTAGAGACAGGGTCTTCAAACAGTGAGAATTATATACATTCACGATGGAAGGTAAATCAGGCTCCGTATTTTCAGATGAATGAAGTTGGAAAAAGAAAGGGACCTTTCCCAAAATAATGACAGTATGGTATAAATGTCATTTTTGTTTTTCAGAAATGACCTACCAGTATTTATTGGCCAAACTTTCTTTTGAGATCTTTGACTCCCATCACCAATGGCAGACGTTCTCTGGTTTTAACTGTTGGGTCTGTGGTTTTATTTACTAAAGGTCAACTGGAGAACCTTTGCCTTGGACGACCTTTGAGAGGATGGACAGACTAGATTTACTTTATCTCTCTTTTAATTATGAATTGTATGCATGTAATTTTGAGATCTTCAAGAGCATCTACAGGGGCCCCTAGAGGGAGAAGTCGTCATTTTACTGCTTTAGAATTTGTTTGCAGTAGTTGGCATTAACTTGCACTTTAATTAACGGTATGTGTTGCCTGGGTTGAAGGAGTAAAGTCTTAATTTTTTAGTACATGTTGTACTGAAGATGAATAGTGAAAGTTTGCTCACGTACTTATAATTTATAAAAGAAAAAAGAGGTGCGTCTGAAGTTCAAAGATCCAAACATCAAAGTATTTGATATGATCCAGCTGATTGAATGAATTTTTCATTACTGGAAAAAATAGGTGTTCCATGTTTTCACACATACAGAGAGTAGTTTGGCTGGCTACATAAACTAAGAGCTATCTGAATTTGCGTTGTCTCAAAATAGTGCCAGGTTTTGGAATCTCGTTTAATCTCCTTTTCTTTTTAAAGAGATTACAAAAACTTTGGCAATGTCAAGGCATAGGTTTGGGTTCTGGGGACCAAAGTTCCCTTGAGGAAGTGTGTACATACTATTTTATGGAATTAGGGGGAATAATCTTCTTTTATCTATGAATCCCACTGAATAAAATTTCATGATTAGCCAGAACATGATGGAGAATGCTGGAGTGCAGCCAGTTGATTCAAAATAGAACTGATGCTGTAGCTCAGTTCATGAGAGGAGTAAACTATCTAGGAAGCTTCTTTATGATGGAAAAAAGATATGTTTAAAAAAAAAAGCATGGTGTGCTATATATTTGAATTCCAGAGTTAAGAAAAAGTTGAATTTTTCTTATCGTATAAGTAGTCATAAATGTTACAGAAAACACAGAGAAGCAAAAACATACATGTATATCACATATCTTTATGCACACACATTTTTTTACAAAAGATGAAATCCTGGGGCTGGCACAGTGGTGGAGTGGTTAAGTTCATGTGCTTCGCTTTGCTGGCCTGGGGTTCATGGGTTTGGATCTCAGGTTGTGCACCTTCACACTGCTCGTCAAGCCATCCTGTAGCAGTGTCCCACATACAAAGGAAGATCGGCACAGAGGTTAGTTCAGCAACAATCTTCCTCAAGCAAAAAGAGGAAAATTGGCAACAGATGTTAGCTCGGGGCCAATCTTCCTCACCAAAAAAAAAAAAAAAAGAGAGAGCGAGAGAGAGAGAAAGAAAGAGAAAGAGAGATCCAAAGGGTATAATAAATTGCTTTTGTCACTCATCCTTGTATCACTAATCTCTTTCTACAATTTCAAATATTCATCTATAAGATTTGTCTTAAAACTAATTTTTTAAAGCAGTATAACCCTTTTATCTACTATGTAGTGAGGTTTTACATGAAATTTTGAAAAAATCATATCTGAGCTGATTTAATTAAAAAAAAGACTGTAGCCCACAGATGGCAACCTCATAGCTGCAGGGCACTTATGCAAGTTGCTGTAGCACATTCTTCAACATCGTTTCAAACGGCTGCAGAGTATCCCACAATATTGCCACATCGTGATTTATCAAACATGTTCACTATTGTTGAACATCGTGTCGCTCCAAGTATTTCCTTTTCAACAGTACTGCAAACAACACTCTTGCAGGTTGATTTATGAGCACATCCATGATTGTTTCTCTGGAGTAATTTCCTGAAAGTGGAATTCCTGGGTGAAAAGTTAGGTATTTTTTAAAAGTTTTAAAAATATGGATTGACAAATTGTCACCCAGAAAGGACTTTTAAAAAAATCAGTATATCATCCCAACAATAATGCTAGAGAGTTTCATTTCACCAGAACATTGTCAAAACTTCACTAGAGTAATAAAAATTATGGAGTCTTGATACACGCTATAACATGGATGAACCTTGAAAACATTATGCTGTATGAAAGAAGTCAGTCACAAAAGACCACATGTTGTATGATTCCATTTATATGAAATATCCAAAATGGGCAAATCCATAGAGACAGAAAGTAGATGAGTGATTGCCAGGGGTTGGGAGAGTGGAGAATGGAGAGCGATTGGTAAGGGGCCTGTGGTTTCTTTAGGGGACAATGCAAACATGTTAAAATTAGTTAGTGGTGACAGTTGCACAATTCTGTGAATATACTGAAACCACTGAATTGTGCATTTTAAAATGGTGACTTTTATCTCAATAAAGCTATTATTAAAAAAAAATAAAGGAAAACTTGACAATGAAAGAAAAAACTGTAGCTGTGGTAATTGACTTCCAGTTAGTAGTGATATTGTACTTTCCTTTTTCCACACGTATTGATCATTTCTATTTCTTTGGTGAGTTACTTGTCATGTCTCTCATTCTTTTCTCTTAAAAAATAACTTTCTTTTTTTTTTCATGAGATTTTATTTTGTTCCTTTTTCTTCCCAAAGCCCCCCAGTACATGGTTGTATATTCTAGTTATGGGTCCTTCTAGTTGTGGCATGTGGAACGCCGCTTCAGCATGGCTTGATGAGCAGTGCCATGTCGGTGCCCAGGATCTGAACTCGCGAAATCCTGGGCCACCGAAGAGGAACACAGGACCTTAACCACTCAGCAACAGGGCTGGCCCCCAAAATAACTTTCTTAATGATTCATATATTTCCCTATCAAGTAGGATGATAATATCTGTCTTTTAATGTGTGTCTTTCTAAATCTAAAAGAAAAAATCCTTAAAAAGTACTGATACTATTTTTTAATTCCATATTTTGGGCACCATGATACCTATTTCCTATCAGTGAGACACTAAACCAGGGTCTTAACACTTGCATTTAATTCTAGAATTCCCGGAATTTTGATAATTTTCTGGGAAGTGAAAAGCAAAAGATATTGATTCAGTGTTACAGGTAGTCACAGCCTGCAGCTGCTGGCATTTGCTCAACCCCCAAATTAAATAAGATGTTAAATGTAGCTTTGGAAGAAGCGCAACCTGGCAAGTGCCCCACCAATATATATCAGTTCACGACACACTTTGGAAAATTAGAAAATGCAGAAAATATTCGGTGGCACTAAATGGAAGATATGTCATTGGTTATTTTATGATGCAGTGACATTTAATTCCATACTTTAGGGTAAATTAATCAAGAACTAAAATTCTTGATCTTATTGCTGAGAAAAATATTCATTGAGTAGAGTGAAAAGTGAAAAAAGTAGCATTCTTTCAAAAATACTATTTTGAAGCACTGATATCCGAATTTTACACTGTATTTGTTGATTCTAAAACTCCATTGACTGTAAGAAATACCACTAATGCTTGGGGAGAAAGACCAGCACTACCACGTTAAATGTATGCATTAATTATAGAATTCATCACAACTTTAGGAATGCTAAATTGGGAAAAGTATGTCTTTAGTGTTGTGGATACGTGGTGATTCTGTGCTTTTTAATATTAAAAAAAATTGTGAGCATTCAACAAGCCAGAGATTTTGGCTCCCTAAATGAACATTAAATCCTTTCATCCCTTTGTGTATAAAAGTTTATTTTCAACACTGGAGCCCAGAATATGGAGCATCACACACAAGTGATGGCTGTAATTAAGGAAAGAGTAGAACGATAGAGACCAGATCATAGTCTATACTGTGATATTCATTGTGAACTTCATTATCTGGCCAAACAAATGCCTCCAAATTCAATCTAAGAGCTAATTAAACATAAATTACTACTTGCAAGTCACTGTGCTAAAAGCTTCTGGGATATAAAGCTGAATAAGACCCTATTCATTGTTTCTGACCTCAAGGAGCTTCATACAATTGTTTTTTCTTTTTGTTTAAGGGGTTGGGAGATACTGGAAGATAAGACAAGTACAAGAGTCTGGGGAGACTTCAATTTTAACAGGAGAGAAGAGAGATGGCCTCTTGATATGATTAAAGTTGGATAAAGCAGAGACAAAAACAGTAGAGAAGTTTGGGACTACAAGAGCACAGGGGCAGAAGCCAGGACCGAAAGTCAAAGGAAACAAAGGAGCAAATGCTCTATGAAGGAGACGTTGGGGAGGGGGCAATGTGTGGATTTCTGGGTCAGGAGCAGTTCAACAGGCTCTGATTCACATGAGAGCAGAGGCAGCCTTTGCAGTGGGAAAATTGATGATGCATCACAGTGTAAACAAACAACCTTCTCAAAGGGTGGGTCCCACGTCCAGAGAGCTGAGAAACAAGAGCTGGCAGGCTCTGGACAAAGCCCTGTGGTGATGAAGGGAGACTGCTTCCTGGAAAGCAGTCAGAATTATATCTAAAGTTTGTAAGTAAACACATTTTTCAGGCTCAGCTAAAAACGTGTTTATTCACTACCTCTCATCTAAGGACCGAGGCATGTTTTACTGACATTTACATTCGTAGCTTTCATGTATTCCATGAAACAAGAAGAAAATTGGAATGTTTTTGTGATCTGTTCCTTGTCCTGCAGCTCCAATGAATTTATTTCCCTCAAAAGAGTGATGATACAGACTCAGGGCTTTGTTAGTAAAAGAGAGAATAGAATTTTAGATTTTTTCTAATCCCAAAGTGCATAAAAGGTTAGGCTATGAACAGGCCTGGTGACTTTTATTTTAGGACACACCTCTAAAGTGGGGAGAATGGCACCAGCGTGCAGGGACTGTATGAGGTTATGATGAAAGGTAATGAGATAGTATCTATACTGCACTTTACATTTCTTGGAGCTGGTACAGGGTATTCATGCGTAATTACTGCACACTTTTAGTTTTTGACAAGACTAAAAGGAATATGGAATAAAGTGAGGCATAAGTTTCTAAGACCAAAATTTGACCCACTCTCTTTGGAAACAATTTTATCCAAGATTTTATGCATTTCTCCTACCTGTTGGTTTTCTTTTTCTTAATTCTTATAACTTCTCAGAAGCAACTCTGTTACAATTAACACAGGAATTTTAAGAAATGTCTCAGGAATTGGGGATTTCAAAATAAAAAATAAATAGTTAACAATGTATATGAGCCTAGAAAGATTTACAAAATTTTAATTGCTTATGTGTTATTTCTAACCTTTCTGTGGTAAATGCATACATTTATTTCTAATACCATAAACACTATAAGAAAGAAGAATTGAGATTTAAGGACAGAAAATGACCCTATGGAAGACTACATTTATGATTTTTTTATTAATAAGGTATCTTTCCTGGGAAGAACCTAATCCCATATAGGAAAACTTCCCATGTAAAAACACATTCTTGAACTCTCAGGACATATGAAAACAACAGATGGTGCCAGAACAGTGGGAGACAGCAGATGGGATAAAGCAGAGGGAAAGGAGTAGAAAAGAGTAAACACGAGAAGCTCAGCTGGCAGCAGGCAAGCTGAGAGGTCCAAGTACAGGCTGGTAGGAGGCAATAAGGACGTGGAACTTGATGGCATTTCAGGGACAACTGGGTTCCAATGCTTACTTGTGAGGACGTGACAGGCCAGAGAGTTAAGAGATTTGCCCTAAGTCACAGAGCGTGGCTGTGTCTCAGGACTGAGTCTTCTAACTCCCAGTCCAGCAATCATTCTCCCACATCATGTGGGTCTCTGCCTGGTCTCAGCTTGTGACAGAACCCTGTCCCCATGCTAGCATTAAATAACAATCCCGAACAGTGTTCTTTTCTTTTTCTAAAAGAATTTAGAAGAATCACAAGGAAAAATATAAGAAGCCTGTCAATGACAAAATCCCAAAGATGGAAGATAAATCTGTACAGCTTCATCTCCCTTCTTTATTTCTCTTGTGTTTGATGCTCCAGCCCCTTAGTGATCTCTCATTTTTTATCTCATCTTGTTCTTTCAGTGGGAGGAAACATTGCACTTTGATTCAGTGTGTGCACTCTTATCACTTGGGTTTGAATCTTGGACTCTAGAAATTACATATGTGACCTTGAGCTAGTTGCATCATACCTTTGTCCATCAATTTCCCCATCTGTAAAATGAGGATGATAAAATAGTGTTGACCTCTCATGGTGGTTGAAAGGATTAAATGGTTTTAACTCCATGAAAATGCTTAGAACAGGGCTGACGTTCTGAGCATTCAATAAGTATCAGTGATTATTACTATTATTTCAAAGTTTAATCCTTTGATTGTTCTTGCCTTTGCTACATATGGCCAATTCACCTTTCACATCTCAGCTCCTCTGGAATCTTTTCCAGACTTGCATAGGCCAACTTGTATAGCTTCTTTTATGCTGCTTTGAGTTTGTACACACATCCATTAGAGCAATTATACTGAGTAGCATAACAGAAAAAAATATCAAACTCATAACTTAAAACCTAAAATGACTTGTAGCCACTTCTGCTTAAGAACCTTCACTGAATTTGGTAGGCCTGAATGGGAAAATAAATATGCACGCCGTTCTTTTCCCTTGTAAGGAAGCTCAGGACATAAATTTCAAGACCCTTGACAGATTTTCTGGGCTGCTAAAGGGTAGAGGTCAGTTGTTTGACAGGGCTCTTAATTAAAGGGTCCCTGGACTTCCAAAGGTAGACTCTGAGACAGGTGATAGTAATTGTGGTGGCAGGGAGGGGCTGGAGAGTTAAAGTGCTTTGCTTGTTGGTGAGTGAAAATGAAATTGAATGTAAGGGGAGAAGCTCGTCTGCAAGAGCGCAGGATATGTGGGAGATCAAAGGCTTTTGATGTGAGTGGGACCTGAGCAACATTATGATATAGAAAACAAAACTAGTGATGGCAACTATTTACACGAATGCCACATATTGCTGATGTGTACATACGAATGAAGGAAAGAGTCTGAGGTCTATGGCTAGGGTGGTGTGGTCAAATTCTGAGTGCTCAGATATCACTAACACAATCTGTCGGTAAGACAAAGCTGAGTTTATTGCTTTCCACGGTAAGGAAGCACACCACCTCGACAGAGCTTTGGTACTGTCTTGCAGTGGGAAAAACAAGATCAGAATTTACTGAGAACTGGAAGTTTGGTTCAGTGTGAAAGTGTGCCCAGGACAGTGGGAAGATCTACAAATTGAACTAATTCCACCCAAGTAGGTATTCAGAGCTAAAACTTACTAGGAAATGTATAAACCACCTCCAGAATTTTTTAAAGACTAGAAGAGAACTAGGGTTGAACATATGGTATAGGCTTTGAGCCATTCACTTTTCAGCCTTCAGCAATAAGTCTTTCACCTCAACACTGGCCAAGTTCAACAATGACTTCGCAATTACCAGACCTGACACACTCTCTTCAGGGGTCCTCTGATGGCTGCCCTTATCGCTGTTGCTCCGGCCGTAGCAGGAGACCTTCCGTCTCTCACCTGAACTGCTGCAGTCCCTAGTTGGCCTCTTCTTTCATCCGCCATTCCATATCTTGCACTCAAAGGCTTCTGAGGCTTCCCTGCACCTTTGAGGAAAATATTCAGTACTTGGCATATGAGGTGGTTCATGATACACCCTTGGCCCTTCCTTATCTCTCCAGCCTCCTTGCTTGGTGAGCTTTGTTTCTTCACCCTGTGTTCAACTGCACAGACCATCACTATCCTCTCTGCTGGGAAAGTATCCTCCTAGACTTTCCCCTGTCTGGCTAATGAGACTGATCCTTCAACACTCTGCTCGTGTTCCTTCTCTATCTTTCTCAATTATGTACTAGCGAAATCAGTAATATTCAAAACACTGAACTTAACAACTGATACAGCATGGGCTCTAACCAATCAGACAGACCCTGGATGGAAACAACCTGATGTACAATGTAATACATGTCAACTCCGAGTAGATCTGACCATTCTTGTGTGATGTGTCCACTGAACCCAACACACACATTCTTGCGCTTATCTGTACCCAAGGCCATCTTCCCCCCAGAGTGTTAGCTTCATGAGAGTGTGGACCACATTTATTCATTCCTTTCTTTTCTTTTCTTTTCTTTTTGAGGAAGATTAGCCCTGAGCTAACTACTGCCAGTCCTCCTCTTTTTGCTGAGGAAGCCTGGCCCTGAGCTAACATCCGTGCCAATCTTCCTCTACTTTCCATGTGGGACGCCTACCACAGCATGGCGTGCCAAGCGGTGCCGTGTTTGCACTCAGGATCTGAACTGGCGAACCCCGGGCCACCGAGAAGCTGAACATGTGAACTTAACCACTGCGCCACTGGGCTGGCCCCTATTCATTTCTTTATCTTGAGAACTTAGCCACAGTAAAGGCACACAGTTTCTTAATGTTTGTTGATAATAAAAGGAAGAAATATCAGAGGGCTGAATGCAGACAGGGCAGGAAAAAAAAAGGATATTCAAACATTTTACCAGATGAGGAAAGTGAGTATGACAGAGGTTAAGTAATTTACCTGTATTCCCACAGATACAATGTGAATTCAAAATGGAGATAGCCTATCTCACTCCTGGTGTCAGCAACTTGCTTTGGGTAGAGTTAAGGGACTGTGGCTGTAAGGAGCGTGGGTCACCATTGCCTCCTCTCCCCAACACACTGTGGCATTCTAACCCCATAATCTGGGTCTTCACTTAAAGGTTCAGCCCATTCGCTTCTTCCTCTGTTCTTTCATTCTTTTGTTTCTTAGTTCCTTCCTCCCTTCCTTAACTATTCTTTGAAAAAAAATTTAAAGGGAATAATGCTTAGACAGATGCTAAAAAAAAATTGTGAAAGCAGGGACTCAGACACTTGTACATCAGCATTATTCACGTTAACCAAAAGGTGGAAACAATCCAAATGTCCATCAACAAATGAATAAATAAATGTGTACATATAATAGAATATTATTTAGCCATGGAAAGGAATGAAATTCTGACATGCTACAACATGGATGAACTTTGAAAACATTATGCTAAATGAAATAAGCCAGATGCAAAGGGAAAAATATTGTATGATTCCACTGATATGAGGTACCTAGAATAGGCTAGTTTGTAGACAGAAGGTAGCATAGAGGTTACCAGGGGCGGAGGGGAGGCAGGTATGGCGAGTTATTATTTAACTGGTGCAGAGCTTCTGTTTGGGATGATGACAGTTCTGGAAGTGGGCAGTGGTAATGATTGCACTACATTGTGAATATACTTAATCCTACTGAACTGTACATTTAAAAATGGTAAATTTTATGTTATGTATATTTTACCACAATTGAAAAATAGTATTGTAAGGCAAATAATAAAAGCTAGCAGGTTCCCTCCATGGACCTTCTCATCTTTCAGTTCCTCTCCCTAGAGGTAACCATTCGTTACTCTGTTTCCTTTTAGTCTTCACCTCTGTATTTCTAAATTTTATTTTTTTTAAAGATTGGCACCTGAGCTAACATCTGTTGCCAATTTTTTTTTCTTCTTCTCCCCAAAGACCCTGCAGTACATAGTTGTATATTCTACTTGTAGGTCCTCCTGGTTGTGCTCTGCGGATGTCGCCTCAGCATGGCCATGCTAGCTCCGTACCCAGGATCCGAACCAGCGAAACCCTGGGCTGCTGAAGTGGAGGGCACGAACTTAACCACTTGGCCATGGGCTGGCCCTTACACTTCCCGCTTTGAGCCCCATATTCTCGATAGTGTTTCTTTTTCCTGTGTGTTTTGGCCACTCTTTTTCGTGTTGGAACTTGAATTACACTGTTAAAAGCCAGTGTCATGTGTTCTTGACACATGACACTTAGCCCCAGGTGCCTAGCGTGTGAATGTAGTCCCTGCTACTTTGTTCCCTACTGTTATCCTTGGCCCCGCTTGGACTGCAATGCTGTCCTGAATATCAAGTCATTTGTCTGGGGACCTGGCAGGATACTGAGCTCAGAGCAGTTCTCTTATTTTCATGGTTGAACTCTAATCTGTGTAGTCTCACCTGCTGGTTCTGGCTAGGGTCCTGCTTCCAACAGACTGATCTCTTCAACTCTGATGCTGCAGCCTGTATGACGTCAATTGGTTGCACTGCCTAGAGATGTCTGCTGTTGTGGTCTGCTCCCAAGAATGAATATCCATGGATATGGACAGTAGGTAAAATCATGGACAAGTTCACCAGGCCTCTTCAATTAGGTTTAGCAATTAGGTTTATTGCGTTTCCAGCCTGCCATTTCCTGGTGCTTTCTGCCTTCTCTTTGGACCATGGTACTGATGTTCCAAAGTGGCTCATAGCAAAGCCTTCCTACTTATGACAGGGCAAACTTTGGAACCAAGCCAAAACAAAGTAAACAAAGCAAGACACCTTCCTTTTCCAGAGATCCAGGGAGTGAAACTGAGAACTTATGCTAGGCTTGGGAGAGAAAATCATACATTCACAAGAGAATATCATGCCCCGAAGGTTGGACTGCTAAAGGAAGTAGATGACCAAAATAGGACAAAAACATGTAATAGCTAGAAGAGAAAACTGGCAGAAGTTCTGGATTTGAATCCTTGTCTTTATCTCCTTGGATCGCAGTTTTTTCTTCTGTAGTGATATCCATCATACTTTCCTTACAGTATTACTGTAAGGAATGAATGAAATTATATATGTGAATGTGTCATAGCAGGTCTGAATCAGTCCCAAACATCCATGGGCAAGAAATTCAACTTTATTTTTTCACTGCAAGCTCCATTCTCTCTAATACTTAATTTTGGTAAGTTTGGCATTCTCCCATCTCCTTTCCTTTGCTGGCACATGAGTTCCTTGGAACTTACGTAATAAAATGCATTAGGTATATGGCTATTTTGGTTTATCTAAGCAATATCTGAAGACCTGCAAGGCTCTTAGGCAAATAAAAAAGATTTGTTTTCTTTCATATAGAGTCTAGTACTTTGCTCCTCTTTTTTGACTTTACCTCGAGTCCTTTGCAATTCATCAAGATATCCAACTTCCTCTTGCAGAAAATTCCCCATGGTTTATCTTGCAGGCTGTGCACTTCCTGACTCTATCACATAGAATGTGATGGGAATGGGACTACAAACTTGTGCAGTGCATAACTCCATCATTACATGTGATGGAGCTGTGTGAGACACATTTTATGTTTTAGTGTTCATTATGCTCTTTATGCATCCCAATAGAGATGCAAACTTTTGGTATATATGAGAGAACTTAGCAAATATGTTTGTGACTTATTAAGGCTGCCATTACAGAGGAAGGAATATACATTAACAAATAGTCATTCAGGAGTAGTATTTCCAGGCATTTCTCTAATTAGCCATTCCCATGGCTAGCTACTAATTTATGTTCTGTGGGTGACATTCAATATTCAATAAATGTCCTCTTGAATGCATAAATGAGTAAAGGAATAAAAATAAAAAGGACATGGTGTGAAATTCATATCAGTTAACTTTGTTATTTGGTGGTTTAATGGCAATTGCTGGTTTTAAATGATTCATCTTATGCCTGCCCCCACCTTACCCCCCCACCTCCACCTCCACCACTAATGAAAAGTTGGCTCTCTTGCTGAGTATCTGCTCAAAGTTTATTGTCTGAGACACAGTAATATCCTCTCCCTCTTCTGATCGATTTTCCAGGCTGGACCACCTGCTTGGAACACCTTCCTGGATTCTGCTCTCCTCACTGCTTGTCCCATTCTTCAGAGACTTCTGGAATTGCACTGCTCCAGATGGGTGAAAAGGCTTGAGGTGCCGTTCCAGAAAGGGGAGGGTCCTGGGGGATGGCCAGGAGTGGTTAATTTAGTGCCTGAGCTGGGTGGAGAGAGAAACCCTGGAGATTTGAAGGGATTTGTGAGTGTGTGGGGCAAGTCAGTGAGGGTCCCAAAGCAGGACAACAGGCTCTATAATTTAACCCAAAGGTGACTGGGAATTTTCTGTGAGTACTTCATGAAGTGATTAAGTAATGTGGGTTATTGTCTGCCTCACCTCTCACAGATGAGAAACAGCAGCCTGACCAGAGCTGCTCTGTCTTTTTCTTGTCGTTTATTATCCTATTGACCTAATTTGTATATGTGTTAATGTCTGGATAAAAGCATCTCCATTCCTTAATGGCTGTGTTTGGTGTGTATTTCTGGCTCTACTGAGTCAGGTCATTTCTGAGCAGTGTGTCTTTATCTTCCTACAGTATGTATGTATCCTGCCAATTTCCACAGCAATCCCTTGGCCTGCCAGGCAGAACCCTGCCTCCCTGCCCTTGTTCATGTTGCTTCATCTACTGAAAACACTCTCTTCTCACTTCACTGGTTGCTAAGTGTTTCTCTCTCTTCAAAATTCCTCTCAAGCCTTACTTGCTCCCCAAATCTTGGGGATCTGTTTTCCAGGCTGGGCCATCTGCTCCGAACACCTTTAAACCAAACAATTCTGGCACCTAATGAACTTCATTTTACCCAAGTCCTGATACCTATCATACTGGCTTCCTAATGTTTTGACTAAAAATGCTTTTCCTTATAACAAAATATTACTTGCTTATTTAAGAAAAATTAGAAAATGACGACAAATTAAAAGAAAAAAATTGAAGTCACCTTTAATCCTATCATTTTGTAAGACCCCTCTTTCTCATGTAAAAACATTTCATGGATTCTCCCCCAAATAGTTTCACCTTTAGTATCTCGATTGAAAAACATAATGGACACAAAACTACTAAGATATCAGCAATGCTTTTAAATAAATTTATACTTCCTCATATGATGTTTCTCAAACTTTTGAAAAATAGTAGTTCGGAGTATCTTGTCTAGGTTGCTTTTTGATTTTAGTAATACCTGTTTTCTGTGTTCTGGGTTGACAAGCTTCCTTCCATTTTATGGAATATTATGTTATTAAGCAGATATTCGTAAACTCTAAAGAACTAGGCAAGCATTTAAATATATGTATATATATAACATTTCTATAGTTGTGCATATATTTACAAAATTTTTATGTTATATATAATGTATATTATGTCATATTTATGTAATTTATGTAAACATAATCACATGGCTGGACTACCAGCAGTCAGTGTTTTCCAGTTGGCCAATGTATGCATCAGCATCACACAGTTATTGATACTCTGTTGATGTTTTTGAATGCCTAGCAATAGAGTAACAGAAAACTGTTTTAAAAAAATTAATGTTTTTGTGCAAGGCATGTCTTGCATGCTAAAAGGTTTCCTTTGTCCCTGGAAAGCTATGCCACCCTGTCCAAAATGTCATTCTTGGTGAGGTTGGGCCTATGGCCAGCATAGTCTCTCCATGGCAACCCTCTGGGGACAGGCTTGGTGAGAGGCAGTTGCATCCTGTGTCAGGTGAATCTGAGGCATCCAACGTAGCCGAGGTGCGAGAAAAACAGCACTCAGGCTCGCATTCTTTTTGGGGTGAAGGGGAGACCCAGTGGAACAGCAAAGTTGGGGGTTCAGTGAAAACTCAAGCCAAACTTTGGCTTTGGGGACATCCTCACACACTGTCCAAACCTGTGAATCTATGCTGGCCCAGGCCTTGCCATGTTTGACCACTTTTTAAGAGTTGTATAACTTAATTTAAATGCCAACAGGATAATATGATAGTTCCAGTTACTAAAATAAAAGTCTGCCGTAGCAGCGACCTAACCCCTTCTAGTGCCTGTGGGGTTGG
Source organism: Equus quagga (assembly GCF_021613505.1). Lineage (NCBI taxonomy): Eukaryota > Metazoa > Chordata > Mammalia > Perissodactyla > Equidae > Equus > Equus quagga. The sequence continues at coordinate 50,924,584 of NC_060280.1, read as the reverse complement.
GGATACCAGAAAGAGTAAGTAAGTGAGAAAGTCAGAGAAGATGAATATAAAACAGTGATCCTGGCTCCAGGAAGGTAATCCTTCAAGCAGATAATAGAGTCTAATCTATTCCTTATAGAGCTGCCCTCTTTTAGATTTTCCCATTGCATAATTTACTCAACAAGATTAAATTAAGCACTTTCAAAGTTCCATTAACATATTCAATCTGTAAAGTTACTATTAATGCTCTAAGGGATGAATTACTAAATTGTTAAGTCCGATGGCAGAAAAAACAATAATGGAGCTACTAAAAGCCCTTAAGGTCGTAATAAGTAGCACATATATATGCTTGGAGGATCTGTTTAATCGATGCCAGTTTACTTTCTCCAATAGAAACAATTTTAGTTTTGAGACAAAGGGGGAGACAAATGGAGACCATCAAAAGCTGTTCTTTCCCCCTAGAAAATTCTCCCCTCGTCTTTCTCTGGATGCTATATTATTTTGGTTCTCCTGAGTAACTCACTGTCTCCAAAAATTTACTCCATAGAAAATTAGTTCCACAAGGAGATCTTTTAAAAAAGTTTCCTTAATGAAATAAATTTGAGAAATGCTGCATACTATATCTGTCTTGAAAATTTACAATGTGCATGAGCATATTAACCACCTTAAAAATTTTTTATGTTAAAGAAATCTATTTAACTTTGTTTAGTAGCACATTTCCAAAACTTATATAATGGGATCATAGTAAAATGACCATTCCAGATATTTTTTCCTATCTGTAAATGTTGTTACTCCAGGGTCCCCACCTTTTGAAGCAATGAGTTTTGGTGCTTCAGGTGAAGGGTGATACAAACTAGAATGATAAAGGCATCACTCAGTTTTGACTGTCAAATAACATTTGCTGTTGGTACCTAGGAAGGCAATAGTCTTGAGCAGCAGGTTTTTTGAAAGTTCAGATTACCGTATGCCATAGGTAGAGAGATCCAAAGACATGATGTAAGGTAGCCTTTGCCTTAGGGAAGAAAGCCTGAGCCTTTGGATGGAGGAGTGTGGGAAGAAGAGAGTTGAAGGGAAGAGGAACAGGTCAGACATGTGTGCAATGGCTTTACCTTTAGGCTGAGATCTTGTTGCAGAGCATTGCTAGGTAGATCTGCGGTGAGGAGAAGTCAAAGCAGAGGGTCTTTTGCTCTATTTCTGGCTCAGAATTCTGGGAGAACATCACTATACAAACTCCACTTCCTGGAGCAGTGTCATTAGAGTAAAAATGGTGGTGTGGAGTGTTTGGGCAGACATTGAGTCTAAATTAGTAACTTTGAAACTCTTAGTTCCCAAATGGCATAGAAATGTCCCCAGAGGATTTACAAGACCTATGGGAGAAGAAGAAAAGAGCTGAGCAGAGAGCTGGTGGGCCTACTGCTGAAGATGAATGAGGCAAGCCACTGCACAAGATGACCCATCCCAGAGGCCAAGGGAAGAGGCTTGCCAGCAAGAGATCTGATCGAAGACACAGTGGGAGTTTCAGAGTTATCTTTACTACTAGTTAGAGTGAGGTGAGGCTGAGGCAGCAAGGGAAGACCCCTGGGTCCTGACTAATCCAAGAGACCGGGTCTTGTGTTGACCAGCTGCAGACATCTTCAGGGCTATTAACAGGCTAACCAGTGACTAGGCAGACAAGAGATATCTCTGAGGAGATCACAGAACCCAGAAGACAATAAAAGAACCTTCTGTTGTTCACTGGCATTAGGCATGAAAAGAGTGATATGCTGGTAGATGTTTAACTCTCAAAAAGAAAAAAAAGTCCTAACTTACAACATGTGACATCTTCTGCGGTATAAATACACCATTCCTGATTTTAAGCTACCACCGTGATATTGCTGAACACAGAGTTAGGAAGAGATATGCGTAAATTGGTTCAGGCTTCCTGTAAACCCCAGTTGTATGCATAACTTATACCTGGATGCCAAGTTAAGAAGGGGCTGGGAGGAAATAAAAGCCTGAAAGAGCATTTATCTGAAGAGTCTCAGACACATACTGTTAATAGGCAAGTTAATGTTTTTTCTATCCCTGCTCCTCCCAAGGTTAGTTGGGTGGAAGATTATAAAAAAATAATATTGGGGAAAAAAATCTACAGTGTTTTTGTACATCCAAGTGTCAGATTTTTTTTTAACCCACTCCATTATTTGAGAACAGAAATTTTTTTGCTCCTCTAGGTTACCAATTTGTGAATTATTCCTCTGTTTACTCTTTCTTCGTCCTTCATTGATTTCCCTTCTTCCTGTAAATTTAGACTCAGGCTCAAAATTTGGACTCAAGACTCAGGTTTTCTTTTCCTTTTGTGTTCTTCCTTGGGTCTCTACTGAGTCTTCAAATACGTACATATATATATGTATATATTATATATTTTGGTAAATTTGTGAGTCTATATCTCCTGTGTGACACCTCTTCTAATGCTCAGCCAAATCATATCTTATACATTTCCTCTTGGTTCTCTGTCTCTCAATCAAATCAGTATATTCATAACCAAATCTAGTATTTTCACCACTCTCAAATCAGTTCCCACTTTCCCAACTCAATTTTTCCACTGTTCTTGGAATCATCCTTGTTCCTTCCTTTCACACTTGCTTACTTCTGAGCAATGTGTCTTTCACAGTTGACCCTTATTTTCCATCCCCATTGCCACAGCCATAGTTCAAACATTCATGACCCTACATCTAAATAATCATAATAGTCTCTGTGTACAATGATTTTTATTTTATTTTAAATATGTATTTTGTAAATAACTAAAATAGTTTGTCACAAAAAATAGAAAATATAGTTAAACAAAACCAAAACAAGCCAAAAATAACCTTGAAATCCCACTGCCTGAAGTAGTAATATTTGTTAAACCTCTTAGTCAATCTTATTCCAGGTATTGTGAACGTGTGTGTGTGTGTGTGTGTGTGTGTAGAGAGAGAGAGAGAGAATATCAATCATATATAAAATATAATCCACATACAATAATACTATCATTCATTGATGTTCCAGGTACTATGCCAGGTACTCTATATATATCATCTCCTTAAATGGTCACAAAATTCCATGAGGTAAATAAGATTATCCTCATTTTACAGAAATAAATTGGGACTCAGAGAGTCCTACAATGCTACATAGCTAGTTAAGTGGGGAACCAAGGAAGTCTGATGTATCCCAAAGGCTGTGCCTTTATCACCATAACACAACCATGGGATCACATTGTGTACACTATGGTTAATAAGCTTTTTAATTTAACAATGTAATGTGACTATTTTTCACATTAAATATGCACTCTACAAATGTAGGATAATAGTATGCATATTATATCTAAACAACTTTTTAATTTAATAATATAGCATGAATATTTTTCACATTAAATATACTTTTGAAATTTTAACCTAACATTCTGCTGGATGGCTGTGCCATACTTCATTTATCTAACTCCCCATTGATGGTATTTAGTTGTTTCCAATTTTTCACTATGAGAAACACACTTAAATAAGTATTTGTGTACAGACATCTTTATGGATGATGGAATTTTAAGTACTTTTATGCTCATGTGAAATTTTCAGTTTTGCACCTGTGTATGTAGGGCACCTCACGGTGTGGGATGGCACCAAAGGTGGGAAGAGAATGAGGGCAAGCCACAGCTACAGGCTTGGGTGTGGGAGTTGAGGCCCTGGTCTCATGCCACTATATTGCATGCAGTACAGAGGACTACGGGAATTCTAAATTCAAACCTGCCCTTCAGTTCCCCATGAAGTTATATTTTGAAAAGTTTTAAGAAAGAAAAATAAGAAAGAAAACAGTCCTAGATTATTGGTTACCTAATCTGTGCTTGCACACTTGCAGAAGCAGGGAGCTTACCATTTTTCCAAAATACCCAGTTCTGTTCATGCCTGCCCTTAACATTTTCGAGGCCCAGGGCAAGAGGCCCACATAACATGTGCCTAAATATTTAAATATATCCTTCAAGCTAACCAAAAAAGTTATGTTTTCTTTCTGCTCTTGGCTCCACCCCATACTATGAGGTACCTTGAGTGTATGTATGTGGACATCTCAGCCCACATGTCCCAGGTCTGTATATTCCCCCTGGAGCCCCTAGGCTTGGATGCACAAAGTAGCATATATTAGAAAGGAGATTCTTAGAAGCGATTTGGGAGTATATATAAGGACAGGACTACTTCCAACCAGTAGGATAGTTTCATGAAAGAAGATGAGTCCTACAGATGAAGATAAGAAAGAAGGAGGTGAGGTGTGGGCAGGAGCAAAGGAGCATGTGAGTACTGCTGTGAGAGAGTAGTGAGTATGGTGAGAAAGCGGGTGGGGATTTTGTGAGACAAGAACCCATGGGAGGCCAGGAGGACCTAGTGATGTCTAAGGGGGTGGAACATGATCCTGTAAGTAGTGGGGAGTTATTGAAAGTTTCTGAGTGTGGAAATGACATAGTGGTTTAGATCTGTTTTTAGGCAGCCAACTTTGGTAACAAAATTGAAGGTGAGTAGGCCACTAGAGAAACTGAACATTCCTTCAAGTTTCCTGCCTTGGAACTTTTCCTCACAAAGTTCCCTCACGATACAGGAATGGAAATTATTAGTTCCCAGGCAGTCTGTAATGATCTGTGGGAAGACAAATGATGAATTTAATGTTGACTCCCAGCTCTACCCTCATATAGTAGAGGATTAGTAGCAATATCACCAAAGACATTTGCCTTCAGAATGATGTCCAGGCTTTGTTAGTGCAGAACCCACTTAAAAGTTCTTAAAAGATTTTCAGTTTTATGAAGTCTTGGCAATGGGTTTTTGGCAAGCATATGTGTGTGACACTGACTATGCAGATATTGAAAATCTGAAGCCTGTTTGCTATTTATAGCATTTGGAGAGAGGCCGGGAGCAACAGCCCCTGTATATCTCTGCGTACTGAAGGAGTTGATAGAAAGCAGGGAGAGAAAGATAAAGTTGCCCTTGGGATCTAATTTGGGAATCTGCAGAACATTGCAAAACAAAATCTGTGTACACATGGGGAAAGTAAAATAAAGAATCTAGTGATTATATTATGTTACTCTAGGCATAATTGTGGACTTTAAAAAGTACGTATTATTTATAAGGAATACTATAATGATAATCTTTCCATGAAATACTTTATTTCCTGTACTACCTGTAATAGCCCCTTTGAGGCCATCTGTGGAAGGTCAAATTATTGATCTAATTTTGGTCTATTGGTCACACCACAGAGCTGAGGGTTGGTGGCAGTCATCCCTGGCTGTCAAATATGCGCAGTCACATGCTGTGAGGAAATGTCTTGGCATTTTTAGGTGAAGTTCAGATATTGCATATAAAGCTTTTCAATTTAAAAAAGACAGCTGATTTGGGTTTATTGTCTTATCTATTTTCCTTGTGAACTTGAATGGAGAACTATTGAAGATTTGGGTATTGCCCTCCCTCAAAATCTATTCTTAGACTTGACTTGAGCAACACCATTTCCTTTCTTCCTTGCTTTAACTATCCAGTCCTTCACTTGGCCTCACAGCCTTTCCTGCTGACCTCTCCCTCATGCCTCTCCATCCTCTGTGTTTGTCACGTTTCCTGCCTGCTCACAAAGGAAGACCAATAAAGCCAAACGCTGACAGTCAAGAGACTTGCGTTTTTATCATCTCAGCTCTGTCACCAATCAGCTGTATAACTTTAGTCAAGTCCTTTTACCTCCCTCACTCTAAGTTTTCTTCATCAATACAAATACTGATGTAATATTGAATAATACAAAGTGGAGTGGAGAAAAGATGACCTCAAGGTTCTCTTCAACTCTGACATTTGTGACTCTGACAAACACGGACTGTAATTATTGTAATAACAGTAGTGAGAGACATAATTAAAGGAAAGCTGTCCAAAAATATGAAGTGCTTTTGTGGTACTGCTATAGTGACACCGTGAATGCTGCAAAACATTCTACCTGAAAAAGTTTCCTTATATTTTTCTGAGGCTCTTTTCTCTCCATCACCTCAAAAATTGTTCATCAATGGAACAATTTACTCTTTTTTTTTTAATCACCATGCACTACTATATTCAGATTTAAAGTTGCTCTGATCACTAATAATGTGTTCTAACACTTCCTGTGGAAGAATATTCTGAGATCTAGTTGGTACAGCATTACTGAATCCCCATGGATGGGGTCCAAGATAGACTTGCTTTATACTAGACTCTGTTCTGCATCAAATAAGAAAAGAGTCAAGAGCAGCTATCCAAAAACCAAACATTTCGCAGGGCACAGCTTACTGAAAAGAAACTGGGTTTGGAAGCGGAGACCTGGGTTTCAGCCCTGAATTCAGCAATTCATATTTATATCCAAGTCTAATTGACTCCTGACTCAAAATCTTTGCATTATATTTACAGTCTTTCCAGAAAATATTCTTAAAAGAAAGTGTGATGTAATTTCTAACCAAGAAATAAGTAATAGCAGCATCCATGAAAAGCAAAAGGTATTTCAGAAAAGTTATTAGCAAAAATCAATGGAACCAGTTGGATTTGTGGTCAAGGGAGTTATATTTGACAAAGATAACTCCTGGTTAATGAGATTTAGGCCTGGATGATTGGGAACAGAAATAAAATGTCAGAAGGCATTTGAGGGAGCGAGGAGAGGAGGAATGAACATAGTATTAGAATATATGGCTTTGAGGTGGTAGCAAACATTTTTTGTGGACATGCCTGGTAGGAAATTGAAAATAAAGCCTGGAGGTTTAGGAGTCATTTGTGCAGAAATTAGAACTGAAGCCTTATTAGTAGATCTCTGAGGATGAGGGTATAGAGTGCAGATTTTCAGACTTTAGTGGGAAGAAGAATATCTTGGAGTTTCGGGCCCTGACTCAGAGATGCTGATTCAGTGGGTTTAGGCTGGGGCCTAGAAAACCGTATATTCCACTAGCACCCCAATGACATTGATGTAGGTGGTCTGTGTCCCATTCTTTATGACACTGGTTCTCAAACTCTAGCATGCATCAGAATCACCTGGAGGCTTTATTAAACCACAGGATGCTGGACCTCAACTGGAGGGCTTCTGATGCAATAAATGTGGCATGGGACCAAATAATTTGCCATTCTACCAAGGCAAATGTCAATGCTGCTGGTCTGGGGACCACACTTTGAGAATCTCTGTCTTAGGATACACTGATTTCACTGACATAGAGACACTAGAAGAGATTCAAAGACAGATTTCTTGAGTCTAATCACATTCAGTGGGAGCAGAAGGAGGGTTCATCAGTGAAGAGACAGAGAAGCAAAAAAAAAACTGTAAAAGAGGAGCCGGCCCAGTGGTGCAGTGGTTAAGTGCGCACATTCTGCTTAGGCAGCCCATGGTTTGCTGGTTCGGATCCCTGGTGCGGACATGGCACCGCTTGGCACACCATGCTGTAGTAGGCGTCCCGCACATAAAGTAGAGGAAGATGGGCACAGGCATTAGCTCAGGGCCAGTCTTCCTCAGCGAAAAGAGGAGGATTAGCAGCAGTTACCTGAGGGCTAATCTTCCTCCAAAAAAAAAAAAAAAAACAAAACTGTAAAAGAACAATCCATATATTGATATGGTTAAAGGGGATTAAACATTTTTAAATAGACATTTTTATTATTAGAAAAGGCAAAAAGAAAAAAGGAATCACATCTTATTACTAGTGGCGTGAAACAAGGATAATAATGCTATTCTTATAGGATTGTTAAAGTATTAAATGAGATACAGTGTCTAAACTGTTTATCAAACTCTATAGTAAGTATTCAATAGATATCATTAATATTATTATTTTATTGACACGAACCACAAAATTAGTAAGTAGCAGAGATGAGGCTTTTTCTACCACGTCAAGTTCCCAAGGGAGAAAGGATTTAAAGGAGAAAGAGGTATTGACAATATTGAACGCTGATCCTCCACCCCAAATCAAAGTAAGACAAAGATAGAAAAGAAGTCATTGGATTTGATGAGCAAGTAGGATAATTAGGGCAGAATCAGATTGTAAGAGGGTTTGGAGATCAGGCAGATGTAACAGGTGTTGCATATTCATTTGAGAAACTTGTAAATAAAAGAGAGGTGAGAGGTGCTGGCACTGTGGCCTGGTGGTTAAGTTCACCATACTCTGGTTTGGTGGCCTGGGTTTGGTTTCCGGGTGTGGACCTACACCACTCATTGATGGCCATGTTGTGGCAGTGACCCTACATACAAAATAGAAGAATATTGGCACAGATGTTGGCTCAGGGCAAATCTTCTTCAAGCAAAAAGAGGAAGATTGGCAACAGATGTTAGCTGAGGGTGAATATTCCTCAGCAAAAAAAAAAGAAAAAGAAGAAGAAGAAGAGAAAGAGAGGTTAGAACAAGACGGTAGATAGAGAAGGCAGCAGGGTAAAGGCTATTAGTTTTCCCTGGGATGGAGAAAGCCTGTGCACATTTATAAACCCAGAGAAAAGCATCATAGGAGTAAGCTGGCAGGAAGATGCAGATGAGTGAGGGAGTAGTAAAGGGAGTAGTGGTCTGGAGCATGCTAAAAGGATGGGGCACGTAACAGGAGGGGCGAGCCTTCAAAATGAGGGGCATATCTACTTGATAGGATGTCAAAAAAAGATAAGTCAAGATCAGAGGTTTGTTGAAATAAAGAGAGAGGAGAAAACTTCAACAACTTCTTCCACTGAGAAGTCCTTGCTTGCTTGCTTTCTCCGGTGCACCTGGCCTGCAAAGTCCCAGTAGATGTTTGCTCAGTTCCTATCCGTGGCTGTTGAGTGCAGCAGAATAAATAAAACCTGTGAGAACAAAGATATTCAACCCCATATGTTGTCCTATTTTTCCCCCCTAACTTCTCTCTCACATTTCTCATGTTCCCAAAACCCAGTTGTCAAATAGTTCAGAGCTTTCTTGTGGCTTCTCTTCTACCATATCTCCCCCACACTCTCAGCATATACTCTGACCTCCTCTTTCAATGTCTTGAATCTTGATCCTTTTCTTTTATTTGTCAGTGTACAGAATAACATTTGGTCCCCTCTTCATCCTCCAAAAGTGAGCACTGAGGTTGTTTTTAGTGTGATCATGAACTCATGGATTTATAAATATTTGATAATGTTTTACTCCATTGAAATTATTCTTTTTGATGTTCAAGTTACCCATTTTTGACCAGTAGTTAATGCTTCAAATTGGACCCTTAACTGCTGGTACAACCCCAGTAATCATTAAAAGCTTTTTTGCTTTGCAGGCTGACAAAATTTTCAGGTTCTTATTGTACACGTCTTGTCTAAGCCCAGGATTCAGCCATTTACCCAAGAAGGCTTTATTTTTATTTTTTATTTTTTTTGAGGAAGACCAGCCTGAGCCAAGATTTGCCGCTAATCCTATTTTTCCTGAGGAAGACTGGCCCTGAGCTAACGTCTGTGCCCATCTTCCTCTACTTCATATGTGGGATGCCTACCACAGCATGGCTTGCCAAGAGGTGCCGTGTCCGCACCCCGGATCCGAACCGGCCCCTGGCCGCTGAAGCGGAATGTGAGACTTAACCACTGAGCCACCAGGAAGGCCACAAGAAGCCTTTATTTTTGTTTTTAAATTTTTTAGAGGTTACAATCTGAGAATTAGAGGTTGTTCATAATTACAGAGTGCTTTTTCTATTCTATTTGGAAGCACTGTCCTTTGGTTTCTAATACAACACTCTCCTCTGATTTTTCTCTAACTTATCTGGATGTTTCTTTCCAGTCTTTATAAATGTTATTTTCACCACCGTCTTGACACACATACTCTCTCTGGGTGATCATATCCATCCCTCTAGCATAAACTATATCCATATACCAATATCTCTCAATCTAAGCTGGTAGCAGGGAGCTCCCCTATAAACTCTGTATTCCTCATTGCATCTCTTAATTCCAATAGCTCTCTTAGAAGTTTTCTCTATCTATCTGGAATTTATTGCAAATGTTTATTAAATGATAGAATGAATAAGTAGATAAAGCTGAATAAATTCATATGTTTCTTCCTCAATTTCTTGATACAGGAATGAGATCAAGTACCAGGAGTGAAGGGAGGGAGAAGACAAAGAACTTGAAGGTAGGGAATGCTTAGCATAATTATTGTAATTAGCATGCTGGGAAATGTAGTGAAGAACATCTAGAAGTGACCTGGCGTGCTCTGTTAGAGTGTCACTTAAATATTAAACTTTAAATTGTTGACCAAAAAAGTAAAAGAATAAATAAATTGTTGACAATAACAAGGACACATGATATTTAGAAACTATAGCTTATTGGGGGCTGGCCCTGTGGCTGAGTGGTTAAGGTCATGCGCTCCCCTTTGACGGCCCAGGGTTTCACCAGTTCAGATCCTGGGCGCGGACGTGGCACCACTCATCAAGCCATGTTGAGGCGGTATCCCACATGCCACAACTAGAAAGACCCACAACTAAAAATGCACAACTATATACCAGTGGGCTTTGGCGAGAAAAAGGAAAAATAAAAATAAAAATCTTAAAAAACAAAAAAAGAAACTATAGCTTAGGCAGTTTTAACTGATGTGGAGAAATGCTACTAAAATGCCTATGCCCCTAAAAGTGTACTGAATTTTCACTTTCATATTTCTGTAATGTGAGATTTGAAAATTTGTGAAAAGAAATAAAAAAACACCATGTTTTCATATATGAGTGATAGTATGTTGATAACACAATTATTTAGTTTTCCTTGGCTAATTACGAAAACAATGTTTTCATGGATTTTTCCAGCACTTAACAATCTGTCTCATTGTCTTTTTGCCTCCATTGTTTCTGATGAAAAACTAGGTGATGTTCAAATTACTGTCCCCTAAATGTAATTCTCTAGGTGATTTCATGATATTCTCTTTACCTTTTTTTTTCTTTTGCTGGGAAAGATTCGCCTTGAGCTAGCATGGGTTGCCAATCTTCCTCTTTTTTTTTCCCTCCCCAAAACCCCAGTGCACAGTTATATATTCTAGTTGTTAGTGCCTTTATTTCTTCTATGTGAGCCACTGCCACAGCATGGCTACTGACAGACAAGTGGTGTGGTTCTGGAACTGGGAACTGAACCTGGACCACTGAGGCAATGACAGCAGCGAACTTTAACCACTAGGCCCTCAGGGCTGGCTCGATTCTCTTTATTTGACTTTCAAAAAATTTTTTAGCAGGTTGACTATGATGTGCCTAAGCATATGGTTTTCTTTGCACTTATTCTACTTGGGGTTCACTGAGCTTCCTCAATCGATAAATGTATATCATTTACAAAGTTTGAGAATTTTAAATCTATTATTTCTTTAAATATTTTTTCCTGCCATATTCTCTCCTCTCCTTCTGGGATTTCAATTGATCATATGTTAGACCCTTTGTTATTTTCCCAAAGATCCCTGTTCATTTGGTTTCATTCTTTTTCTCTCTCTCTTATTCAGATTGGATACTTCTCCTTGATCTATCTTTGAGTTCACAGACTCTTTCCTCTATATATGCATTCTGATTTCAGCCCATCTAGCGATTTTTTTTTCAGATTTTGCATTTTTCCATTTTAGAATTTCCACTTGGCCTTATTTTGTATTTTCTATTTATATGCTGAGATTTCCTATCTTCTTATTCATCACAAACATATTTTCCCTTATGTCACTGAGCAGATTTATAACAGAGGCTATAAAATCATTGCCTACTAGTTTGAACATCTAGCTTACCTTGGGTTTCATCTCTGTTGATTATCTTTTTTCTTGAGAATTTGTCACACTTTCTTGGTTCTCCATATAAGTAATTTTGCATTATATTCTGGACACTTTGAATATTATCTTTTGGAGAATCTTGATTATGTTATATTCTGAGGTGTATTGATTTTTTTGTTTAAGCAGAAAATTAACTTGTTTGAACTCAAACTGAAAATTCTTTCTCTTGAATGGAAGCTCAAATCTCAATTCTACTCTCTTATCCGTAGCTGAGTTGCATGGTTCAGGGGTCAGCCAGATATTTGGGTACAGTTTATGCAGAGAAGTTGAGAATCCTCTCTATTCCTCTTTTCTGGAATTTCCCCTTCACTTTCCAGTTGCTGTAGTTTCTTAAACTCTTTCCTCTAGTTCTTCAGTCTAGAAGAAGTATGTATGGGTTTTCTATAAAGAGGCTTAGTCGCCTCACTGAGCAGTGAATGCCTATAACCTCAGGCTAAAAGCCACAAAAACAGGAAACTTACTGCAGTTTCTGTTCCCTTCATCCAAGTGCCAACTTCCCTCTTCCTTTTGATCACTCTCCAGTACTTTCAGGTAGGTTTTCTGGTTTTTGTTTTCTATTGTATTTTGTGCAGAGTTTATAGCTGGTATCTGCAAGGGACTAAATATGATAGAGGCTTATCTCACTATACTGGAAGTGGAGTTCTAAGGAAGATTCTTTTAGAAATAAATTTTACTTAAAATTTTAGTTTCCTTGATATCTAAGTACTTTAATGAGAGATGATAGTTAATGTTTCTCATTATCCAGAGATAAGTCTTTTCCTCCGTCAACACTTGGCTTGGACTTTTAACTTAAAGATTATCGAATAGTTTCATAGTTTATTCTTTTCTGTAACTTATTAAATACTATTTTCCTTACTTTGTTTATTCAGTTACTCTTATGTGTGGATATTGTTTTTGCCCCTGGAGATCCATTAGAAGTTAGAATATCTGCCTTTAAGATGCCCCATCTAGTAGAGGAGACAGACGCATCAACAAATATTGTAACACAGGTCATTAACTGCTGTGTCATAGATGGGTCCAAAGTGCTTTGGGAACGTAAAATTAGGAGTTGGTGTGGAGGGTATGGAAGGATAAAAGAAAACTTCATGGAAGAGATAATATTTATAAACTGAGTCTTGAAAATTTATAAGTGCTCATGAAGTGGGAGAGGGAAAGGATTATGGTCGTTCAGGCAAAGAGTGGTATCTGTATAAGCTCTCAAAAAAACATGACTAGTTTGTACTTAACTTTCAATGACTCTATGCATACTATGCAGCTATAAGTTTAATTAATTTGATACTGTATTTGACATTTTAGGAGAGAATGCAATTTTATTATGGAAGGCAATGTTTTCTTTAATTTATTTAAAAAATTTTTTAAGGTATAGACTTCCAGTTATAACATAAATAGGTCATGAGGATGTAATGTACAGCCTGGTGACTATAGTTAATAACACTGTGTTGCATATTTGAAAGTTGCTAAGAGAGTAGATCCTAAAAGTTCTCATCACAAGAAAAAAATTTTGTAACTATGTATGATGACAGAGTTACTAGACTTATTGTGGTGATTACTTCACAACATGTTCAAATATTGAATCATTATGTTGTATATCTGAAACTAATATAATGTTATATGTCAATTATACCTCAATAAAAAAATGTAAATAATAAAAAATTTTTATTTTGAAATATTATAGATTCATAGGAAATTGCAAAGATAGTACAAAGAGATCTGGTGTATTCTTCACTCATCTTTCCCCAATGGTTACATCCTACATAATTATTGTACAATATCAAAACCAGGAATTTATATTGGTATAATGTGTGTGTATAGCTCTATGTCATTTTATCACAAGTATAGATTTGTGTATCTACCACAGCATCAAGATACAGAACTATTCCACGACCACAAAGACCTCCCTGATGCAACCCCTTTATAATCACATACTTCGGCCCCTTTTCCACTCCCCAGCTATCCCTAACCTCTGGAAGCCACTTATTATTTTTTTTCCATCTACTTTTTTTCATTTTGAGAATGTTATATAAATGGAAATATGCAGTATGTGACCCTATGAGATTGGCTCAACACAATGCATTTGAGATCCATCAAAGTTGTCAATGTTGGATGATAAAAACTCTCAACAAATTTGGTATAGAAGGAACATACTTAACGTAATAAAGGACATATATGACAAAGCCACACCTAACGTCATACTCAGTGGTGAAAGGTTGGAAACTTTTCCTCTAAGATTAGGAAAAAGACAATTGTTTCCACCCTTGCCACTCTTATTTAACATAGTACTGGAAGTCCTAGCCAGAGTAATTAGGCAAGAAAAAGAAATAAAAGGCACACAAATTGGAAAGAAAGAAGCAAAGTGGTCACTGTTTGCAGGTGATATAATCTTATATATGTGGAAAACACTAAAGACTCCACCCCAAAACTGTTAGAACTAATAAACAAATTCAGTAAAGTTGCAGGATACAAGCTTAATGTACAAAAATCAGTGCATTTCTATACACTAACAATGAACTATCTGAAAAAGAAATTAAGAAAGCAATTTCATTTACAATAGCATGAAAAAAAATAAAATACTTAGGAATAAATGTAACCAAGAAGGTAAAAGATCTGTACACTGAACACTATAAGACATTATGGAAAGAAATTGAGGAAGGCACAAATAAGTGGAAAGATATCCTGTATTTATGGATTGGAATAATTAATATTATTAAAATGTCCATACAACCCAAAGTGATCTACAGATTCAATGCAATCCTTCTAAAAATTCCATTGGCATTTTTCACAGAAATAGAAAAGACAATCCTAAAATTTGTATGGAACCACAAAAGACCTCAGATAGCCAAAGCAATCTTGAGACAGAAGAACAAAGCTAAAACATAATACTTCCTGATTTCAAGCTATAATACAAAGCTATAATAATCAAAACAGGATGGTATTGGCATAAAAACAGACACTTAGACCAATGGAACAGAATAAAGAACCTAGAAATATACCCATGCATATGAAGTGAGTTTGTTGTAGACAGCACGTTGAGTCATGCTTTTTTTTTTTTAAAATACACTCCCCCAATCTCTGTCTTTTAATTTGTGTATTTAGACAATTCATGTTTAATGTAATTGTTGATGTGTTCAGCATAAGTCTGCCAGTTTATATTTGTTTTCTGTTTCTTCTCTTTGGTTTTATTTCTCTGTTCACTTTTTCCTATTTTCATGTGGGCTACTTGAACGTTTTTTAGAATTCCATTTTGATGTGTTTACAGTGTTTTGAGTGTATCTTATTATATACCTTTTTTTTAAAGTTCTTGCTCTAGATATTATATTATATATCCATAATTTATCCAAGCCTACTGGTGTTGACAATTCACCAATTTAAGTGAAGTGTAGAAATATTACCTCCCTCTATGTTCCTTTACCCTCCCTTTACTAAAATTGTCTTAAATATTTTCTCTACATACATTTTGAATCATATTTGGCAGTATAATAATTTTTGCTTCAACTGTCAAACATAATTTAGAAAACTCAAGAGGAGAGTGAAAGTGTATTGCATTTACCCATATTTTTCTTTTCATGTGTTTTTCCTTCTTCCCTGATGTTACAACTGGAATTTGGAGAATTTCCTTAGGATATTCTTTTAGGGTAGTTCTGGTGACAAATTCTCTTAGCTTTCCTTCATCTGGGAATGTCTTAATCTTCCTTCCATTCTTGAAAGATGATTACATTTGGTGTAGAATCTGAGTCGACAGATCTTTTCTTTCAGCACTTGAAGAATGCTGTGATGTATCCTTCTTGCCCCCCTGGTTTCTAAGGAGAAATCTGCTGTCGTTACAATGGGAAATAATGTATTGTGTCTGTCTTTCTACTTTCAAGATTTCTTCTTCGGCTTTAATTTTCAGGAGTTTGACCCTGATGTATATTGGTGTAGCTTTCTTTAGGTTTATCCTGCTTGGGTTATACTCTGCCTCTTGAATTTGTAGGTTTATGTCTCTTGCCAAATTTGGGAATTTCAGCCATTATTTATTTGAATGCTTTTTCAGCCTCATCCTCTTTCTCATCTCCTTCTGGAACTCAATTACGTAAATGTTAATTCTTTTTTTCTCCCTGATTTTTCTCCCCAAATTCCCCTCGTGCAAAGTTTTGTATTTCAGTTGTGGCTCCTTCTAGTTGTGGCATGTGGGATGCTGCCTCAGCGTGGCCTGACAAGTGGTGCAATGTCTGCACCCAGGATCCGAACCCGTGAAACCCTGAGCAGCTGAAGCAGAGTGTGCAAACTTAACCACTTGGCCATGGGGCCATCCCCTATGTTAATTCTTATAGTCCCATAGTTTCCTAAGGTTCTGGTCACTATTTTTCTCTGTTGTTTGGATTGAGCAATTTCTATTGTTCTAGCTTCAAGTTCACTGATTTTTATTTCTTCTCCATTCTACTGTTGTGCCCATCCATTGAGGTTATTTTAACTTCACTATTATATTGCTAGCTGTAAATTTTCGATTTTGTTCTCTTTAAATGTATTTTATTTCTTTCCTAAGACTTTCTGTATTTTTGCTGAGATAGTTATTTTTTCATTTATTTCAAGAATATTTGTAATTTCTTGTCAAAGCATTTTTATGGTCTGCTTTAAAATGCTTGTCAGATAATTCTAACATTTGAATGATCTTGGTGTTGGTGTCTTTTGATTGTTTTTCCTTATTCAATTTGAGATCTTCCTGGTTCTTGGGATGACAAGTGATTTTCAGTTGAAACCTGGACATTTTGAGAATTATGTAACATGGCTGGATCTTATTTTAAATCTTATGTTTTAGCAGGCCTTTTCTAACACCTCTCTGGTGTGTGAAGGGGACACCATCTTGTTACTGCACGGTAGGGGTAGAAGTCTAAGTCTTTATTGATGCCTGGGGGAGGAGGGGCTTCTTGTTACTGCTGGGTAGGTGTGTTTGTTCAAGCTCCCCACTGGACCACTGGTCATTCTACTCTGACTAAGAGGAAGAAAGGCATCTCATTGCTACTCACCACAAGTCCTCTACTGATATAATGGTGGATGTGGAGGGATGTAGCCTTGTTACCACTGATTGATGGTGAAAATCCTCACTCTCCATTAGACCTCCTCTGACATCGTCCTAGCGAGGAGGGGAAGAGGTGCCTTGTTTCCTCTGAGTGAGCGTAGAAGTCTAGGTTCCTTTGATGGTTGCTACCCTAACTGGCATGCCTTCTCATCTCCATCTTTTAAAGTCTTCTTATATTTCTTTTACATATAATATCTAGAGTTTTTAGTTGTACTTATTCAGAGGAATGGGGAAATGGACGTGTATTGCATTTTTGTGGAAGTCAAAGTCTGAGAATTTTTGTGCGTGTGTGTGGACTTTATGTGAATCTTTTTTTTTTAATTGAGATAACATTGGTTTATATCATTACATAAATTTCAGATGAACGCATTGTATTTTGACTTCTGTATAGACTACATTGTATTCACCACCAAAAGTCTAGTTGCCATCTGTCACTGAACAAACGTGCACTTTGACCCCTTTTACCCTCCCCCACCCCTCTGCCCCTCTGGTAACCACTAATCTTTTCTCTGTATCTATGTCTTTATTTCTTGTTGTTGTTTTTTTATATTCCACATATGAATGAAATCATATGGTATTAGCTTTCTCAGTCTGACTTATTTCACTTAGTGTAATACACTCAAGGTCCATCCATGTTGTCACAATGGCAAGATTTCATCTTTTTTATGGATGAGTAGTATTCCATTATATATCTATATCTATATATCTATATACTTATATATACCTATAGATATATATATACCTATAGATATATAGATATAGATATAATATAAACATATTTTTATATGTTGATTTTGTACCCTGCAACTTTACTGTATTCATTTGTTATTTCCAATAGTTCTCTTGTGAATTATTTAGGGTTTCCTATATATAAAATCATGGCATCTGCAAATAGTGACAGCTTTACTCCTTCCTTTCCAATTTAGATCCCTTTTATTTCTTTTTCTTGCCTGATTGCTCTGGTTAGGACTTCCAATACTATGTTGAATAAGAGTGGTGAGAGAGGGCATGCTTGTCTGGTTCCTATTCTTAGAGTGATAGGTTTCAATTTTTCACTGTTGAGTATTATATTAGCTGTTAGTTTGTCATATATGGTGTTTATTTTGTTGAAATATTTTCCTTTTATACCTATTTTATTCAGAGTTTTAATCATAAATCGTTGCTGGATCTTGTCAAATGCTTTCTCTGCATCTATTGAGATGATCATGTGATTTTTATTCTTCATTTTGTTAATGTCATGTATCACATCAATTGATTTGTAGATGTTGAACCATCCTTGCATCTCTGGAATAAATCCCACTTGATTATGGTGCATGATCCTTTTAATGTTTTGTTGTATTTGATTTACTAATATGTTTTTGAGGATTCTGCATCTATGTTCATCAGTGATACTGGCTTGTATTTTCTTTTTTTGTGTTATCCTTGTCTGGTTTGGTATCAGGGCAATGTTGGTCTCATAAAATGTTAGGAAGTGTCCAATCTTCTTCAATTTTTTCAAATAGTTTGGGAAGGATAGGTATTAAATCTTCTTTGAACATTTGATAGAATTCAACAGGAAAGCCACCTTGTCCTGGACTTTTGTTTTTTAGGAGGTTTTTGATTACTGTTTCAATCTCTTGATCTATTCAGATTCTCTGTTTCTTCTTGATTCAGTTTTGGAATGTTGTCTAATTCTAAGAATTTATCTGTTTCTTCTAGGTTATCCAATTTGTTGACATGTAGCTTTTCATAGTATGCTCTTGAAGTCCTTTGTATTTCTGTAGTATCCTTTATAATTTCTCCTCTTTTGTTTCTGATTTTATTTATTTGAGCCTTCTCTTTTTTTTCTTAGAGAGTCTAGCTAAAGTTTTGTCAATTTTATTTATCTTTTTGAAGAGGTAGCTTTTAGTTTCTTTGATCTTTTGTCTTTTTAGTCTTCATTTATTTCTGCTTTGATGTTTATTATTTCCTCTTTCTACTGAATTTTGGCTTCATTTGTTCTTTTTTTTTTCTAACTCCTCTGTTTCATTTTACTAGTTCTTTACAACATTAAATTGTTAGGTAGAATGTTAGGGTGTAGAAAATATTTGAGTGTTTCCTTGTTCCTTGATGAAGGCCTGTCTTGCTATAAACTTCCCTCTTAGTACTGTGTTTGATGTATCCCATAGATTTTGGTATGTCATATTTTCATTTCAATTTGTCTCCAGGTATTTTTTGATCTCTCCTTTGATTTTTTTTCACTAACTCAGTTGTTCAGTAGCATTTGGTTTTAATTTCCACATTTGTGACTTTTCCAGTTTTCTTCTTGTAGTTAATTTCTAGTTTCAAACTGACGTGGTCAGAAAAGTTGCTTGATATTATTTCAACCTTCTTAAATTTATTGAGATTTGTTTTATGGTTTATGTGACCCATCCTGGAGAATGTTCCATATGCATTCAAAAAGAATGTGTATTCCGCACTTTTTGCATGAAATGTTCTGTATATGTCTAGTAAGTCCATCTGGTCTAATGTGTCATTTAAGGGCAATGTTTCCTTATTGGTCTTCTGTCTGGATGATCTATCCATTGATGTGAGGTGTCAAAGTGCCCTACTAATATTATGTCACTGTCAATTTTTCCTTTCATATATGCTAACATTTGTTTAATATATTTAGGTGTTCCTATTTTGGGCACATAGATATTTACAAGTGTTATATCCTCTTGTTGAATTGTTCCCTTCATCATTTTGTAATGCTCTTCTCTGTCTCTTTTTACAATTTTTTTTTTTTTAAGATGGGCACCTGAGCTAACAACTGTTGCCAATCTTCTTTTTTTTTCCTCCCCAAATCCCCCCAGGACATAGCTGTGTATTCTAGTTGTGAGTGCCTCTGGATGTGGTATGTGGGATGCCACCTCAGCATGGCTTGATGAGCAGTGCCACATCTGTGCTCAGGATCCAAACTGGCAAAACCCTAGTCTGCCAAAGTGGAGCATGTGAACTTAATCACTTGGCCATGGGGCTGGCCCCACTTGTTACAATTTTTGTTTCAAAGTCTATTTTGTCTGATATAAATATTGCTACCCCTGCTTCCTTTTTGTTTCCATTTTCATGGAATATCTTTTTCTACCTTCACTTTCAGTTTAAGCATAAATTTTATATGTGCTTTGTAACCAAAAAACTTGTGTGACTTGCTTTATTGTGATATTTGCTTTATTGCAGTGGTCTGGAACTGAACCACAATATCTCTGAGGTATGCCTATATAAGAAAAAGACACATAAAGATGATTTCTTACCCTTACTTTTTTACATAAAATGTGGCCTAATATAGACACTGTGGTAACTCTTTTTTCCCTTTCTCCATGTAGCTATATATTTTAGGTATGTTTTCATATCAAGGACATAAAAGTCTTCCTTGTTCCATAGTTTCGTAGATTTCCACTGTATGAGTGGAAGTCAACATTTTAATGTTTAATGTCTAAATTGTGTTGGGAAGTTGTAAATTTCCTGAGAAGTGTTATTTTTTTTATAATATGTAATCTATCAGTGTTTATTCTCAGTTAAACTCCAAGTTTTGGAGAAACTTGGAGCCAGCATGTTTTTCCTTCTAGAATTGTTTACACGTAATTGTTTATTTTGAAGATAAAGAAGATTCGTCATATTCTTTTTTGTATATTGTATTTTCCAGATGATCTCAGGGATTCCATAATGCTGACATCTTAAGAGAAAAAGAAACAAGCTGAGTCTAAATATGGAAGTTGCAGTGTTTGGTGTTTTTAATTGCAAGAAATGGCTATGTAATGAGCTTTTGGATATTCTTTTTCCACTTGCAGAAGAATGCCAGTACACATAGGCTTTCCTTTGACTCCTGCCTTAATACTTCTTTCTTCCCTGTTCCAAGGGCATGTTTCGTGGAGCTTGCAGTCAAGTGCAGTCCATCTGAACAAATGCTGTGATTTGTCTCGGGGTTTTGGCAAAAAATGTTTTATAAGATTTGCCAGCCCACATGAATTAGCCCAACCTAACTACCTGATAATCAGAAATTGGAAGCTTTTCATTGAAACATAGAAAAAGCAATTCACTTGCCATAGAGACAAAAACTGCAAAAAAAAAAAAAAAAAAAAAGAAACAAAAAGATATTTCGAGTGGTTTTCTTTTTCAGAAAAAATGAGCTCTATTTCCGGGTTTCTTGGTATCATTCTCACAGCCTATACTGTCATTTCTGCATGTGAGGTTTCCCACCTGGTGTAAGAAAGGAAGGAAGCAAGATTATAACTTTTCCTCCTATTTCTACATGTAACCATAAGGAGTTGATGGCGTAATTGGAGGTAGGTGAATCAGAGTACATGGATTTGGTTTCGTTTAATGCAGTCATATTGTTAGGTCAAATAGCTAGTAAAGAGTGTACACAAAGTAGTCATTCAATAAACATTAGTAAATAAATAATGTCAAAGAAATTAAGCAAGCTGCTTTGACAGTCTCAACTTGTCAGGTCTAGATTGGCTCAAATGACTTGCTAAGACAATTATAGTTAACATACCTCCTTTTTCCCATTTTTGTTCTTATTAATGAAATCAATTTTTTGGCTGAGGGAAGTGATCCTAGCCCCAAGTCAGGGATAAATTCTAATTAGCCTAAGTCAGTTTGCCCCTCTCATTTTCCTTGCAAGTGTTTGTCTAGGAATGGGCATGTGATATAATTTTGACCACTGAAATATAAAAGGGAACCTTATTGGTTGTTTTTTTTTGGCAAAAGATTTCCTCATAGAAAAAGAAACTCTTAGGAAGAAATAAGCTTTTCCACTCCTAGAAATGTGGCAGCCATTTCATCTGCACTTGACTGAGGACAAAGCCAATTCTCTGAGGATGGCAGAATGAAAAATTGGAAGCACTCAAGTCCTTGATAATATTATTGAGCCTAGAATTTATTCACCTGTAGAGCCTCGCTATATATCATTTATGTGACATAATACATTCTTTCATTAAGTGATTTGAGTTTTATTTGCAACCAAAAGTATCCTATCTAATGCAATATCTTAATAAGCTCTGTTTGAAAAAAAAAGAGTTCTGATAATTCACTTTTGAGTGCAAATATTCAAACGCACATTGGTCATGTAGATTTGGCCAAATGGAGACTATACTTAGTTTCCATTTGACGAGCCCTCTGAAGAAATGTGGATTTTGAACTAATGAGGAATTATTTAATGAATATAGTATTACAATTTCAGAAGTTATTCAGAAAGTTTGAAGAATAGAAGACACATTATTAGATTATTTTCAGTTCTCTAGAGTTTCTGCACTTTCATGCATCTTTCCAAACAGCATAACTTACTTTCAAGAAAATCTGAAAGAGCTGAGGGAGAACTCTTCATCAAGAAGAGACAATTTTCATGAGATTTTGGAGCCAAGTTTATGAATTTTTGGGTTAAACTGGAATTTTGGACTATGTGATAATACCCTGAGATTTGTTTGAACCAATCTACTCTGTGAAAGTATATTTTCTGATGAATTTACAGAACTCAAAACAAAGAGCTCTTTCTATTGATTCTGATTAATTCTGAAATCGGAATTCAGTTCTGACTCATGAATATTTCTATAGTTCTCCAGAGGAGTTCAGTTCAGTCTGTTAAATATCACTCTCCTTATTGATTAATCATGGTTGAGCAATGGCTCGCACTAGGCCTAGAAGGGTGGCAACAATCCTTTCTAGGAAGTCTTCCTGGTTGAAATTTCTGTATATTACTTTTATGCCAGTACACATTTTCAGTAGCCTTGGAAATTTCACATCCATTATAATAGAATTATGATTTACTTCTATAGATGATTACTTTGAAAAGTTGAAATTGAGAAAGTAGCAATCAGCAAGTCCCTCATATTAGGCAGGCAATAGACATGTGCATGGAGGACCAGAGACAGGAAAAATACCTCTTAGTCATGACGTGATTTGTTACAAAATGCAATGAACTTGCAAGCATCTTGTTGTCATTGTGGGGGGAAAAGTTTATAAAATTTCCCAGTAACCATGGAAAGATAAATAAAAATTAATTTTGATGTTTCCATTGTTAGTAATTGATTACGTTTAAAATGTCATTGATATTTTCTTTATTCAATTTGTTGTCTGTATTAATTTATCTAAATAAATATTATTATATTTACACATTTATAAATCGCATTAACAGAATCAGTTGTGATTTCTGTTTCTTTTACCCTGTTTTCCATCAGTTTTCGTCTTCTTCAGACTTGAGGTTTTCAGGAATCTAACTTTTCTAATTTGGAAATGTCTGCTGTATATTGACTTTTTTTGGTAAAGTTTTTTGTATTACTGCCCAAAATCCATGGTTTTGAATAGTTTTAAACAATAAAAATTTTCCTGGAGGATGTATATATACAAATGTTTCACTATTGAAAAATTTGGATTCTTCCTCTTCATTTCTGCCTTCTGGATTTCACCCGTGTCCAGCCCTTTGCATATCATCTCTTAGATGCAACCTGTGATATAATAAAAAATATGTATTTGGTCTTTTTCCCTAGTTCCTGGCACAGAACTCTTAAAACCTTTGGAATCTCCCTTAAGATAGGCGTGAGCGAGCATCTTTTTTTTAATCGTAAGAAGCCTCTTTCAATTATACCTGGGTTTATGCTAATGAGATGTCTCTTGAAGGATAGTGGTTGGTCGCCAGAGAAACCAATCACATGATTAGAAGGTTAGAACTTTCAGCTTCATCCCCTGAGTTAGTCACCAGCAGCCAATGATTTAATGAATTATGCGTATGGATGGAACCTCCATGAAAACTCTAAATGAAGGAGTTAGGAGAACTCCCACGTACCAGCAGGGTGATGAGGTCCAAAGGTCCAAGGTCCATGAGGACAGAAGCTCCTGTACCCAGGACTCTTCTGGACCTTGCCCTATATATCTTTTTGCCTGGCTGTTCATTTGTAGCCTTTATAATAAATCAGTAATAGTAAATAAATAGTATATAAAGCAGTAACAAGTAACGCGCTTCCCCTGAGTTCTGTGAGCCATTATAGCAAGTATCGAACTTGAGAAGGGGGTCATTGGAACCTCCAATCTGTAGTCAAGTCAGACAGAAATGTGGGTAACCTGGGGCACCCAGTACTTGCAATTGGTGTTTGAAGTTGGGGGCAGTCTTGTGGGACTGAGCCTTTAACCTGTGGGGTCTGTATTAATTCCAGCTAGTGTCAAAATGAATTAAATTGTAGGGCATCCAGTTGGAGTCCATAGAGAACTGGAGATCTTCTTGGTGTGGAAAACTCACACATTTGGTGTCAGATTTGTTGTGAGTAGAAAAACAGCTTTCTTTTACCATGTAAATATATATCTCTGACCCCTTTACCTGAACATTCTATTGGTACCACAAACGTATTTCTACAGCCCAAACTAATAATTTGCATTCCTGAAAACCCCTCCTCTACCTGCTGTTTCTGTTATTTTTTCTTTTTCACATCCTTCTCGTGGTGACTCACGTTTGCAAACTTCGGAACCATTTTGATTTCATCTTCTCCTTTGCCTCCAGTGTATAATCTGCTGCCAAAATGCATTTTATACTTCAGGTGGTACTTGAAATCAATCAAACACCAAGCATTTATTAAGCCCCTCCATATTCTCATGACTATGCCAGTGATGGTGCGGGACATACAAGAAACATTAAATTTGATGCAACAAAAGCACAACAGATCACACCTAAGTGGTCTCACCAATTTTCTTGTCTGCCAGAATAAAAAGTACCAACATTAACTTGTTCAGCGAGTAGTCACCATATGCATAAATATCACACCATTTTTATTTAGCAGGGCTTATGAGTTAGATGCCTGCTTTGTAGGACGAATCTGTTCTAAGAATTTCAGCTCTTTGAAAGTGGCATAAAGTGTAATAACAAGAAAGCACAGATCAAAACAACCCACCTAGGTGATCCATTAAATTGCATGAAATATGTACTCAATTACAGTAGAGTCTAGATCTTAGATTGGGTCCATTGGCTGTCTTTGCTTTGCCTGGGAAGATAATCATGGGTATGGGTATGAATAATAGCTCTCCCCCTGCCCTGTCACCTCCCTGAGAGAGCTTAGGTTGGGTAGATGGAATGACTTAATTTTCGCATCTAATACTGGTTCAGATCACTATTTCAAAACTATCCCTCGCCATATCTCTTTTGACAGTAATTTTTGATATTCTTACCAATTACTTATTCCACTGACTGCCAGCCTTTCCAGATGTTCAGTATTCAGAATGGTGATTACTAGGATAGAGATATCCAGTGAGATTCATGGAATTACATGGGGCTGGCACCTCCCCTTTGAGGCTCTGGGACAGAGTGGAGCTGGGATCAAGTTAGACATTTTAGAGGAGGTAACAGCTGAATTGACTATTACAGAACAAGAATGCATCATCCAGTTGAAAGAGATTAGGGAGAGCAATTCAGGCAGAGAGCATAGAATGTGTAAAGGCTTGGAGATACGAGAGAGCATAACATTTTCAGAGAACTGTAAATTCAGAAATGGTGTATAGTTTACGATGTGTGTGTGTGTGTGTGTTGAGGGGGAGTATAAATAAGGCTGGACTAAACAGTGTCACAGGCCAGAACATGAAGTTCCTCATATACCATGCTCAAGAGTTCCTGAAGGTTATGGGAAATCTGTAAAGGATTTAATGGAAGGATGTGACACGAACCTATGTGTATATTCCAAAGATCATTGCAGTAGCTTTTAAGATAATGGATTATTAGTGTCCAAGACAAGAAGCAGAGAGCACAATTAGGAGGGTTTTGCAATAATCTAAGCAGGAAATAATGAGTATTGAATAACTGCAGTGTCATTGCGAATGGAGAGAACGGAAGAAGCAAGAGAATTGTGGTTCAAGGAGGACTGGGAGTGAGAGATACTAGGTTTCTGCCTTAGGCAACTGAGAAAACAGTGCTGTAACTTAAAGGATAAATGACCGACAAAAAGGCCCCACTTGATTCAGCATGGCCAGATTTTTAGAGGGGCAGGTAAGGAAAATGATGAGGTAAGGCCCCTGGTTTGATGGCCACTGGAGAATTTCTAGACAGTGACTTCAGTGAAGTGAGGTGGGATTGTAAGCCAAATTATAAGGGCTTCACGGAGTGAGTAGGAGTGAGGAAGTGGAAAAACTGGCTTAGACCAGTTTTATTTTTAGGCTTTTGGCAGAGAGAGGAAGGTGAAACGGGATGGCCGATGGAAGGAATAACAGGGTAAAGGGAGGTATTACAATTAATTTAAAAAATTATAAATCAGACCTAAGCATGTTTGTAGAGTGAGTGGAAATAGAGAGGGAGAGACTGGAGATCAAAGAAGAATTAAAACAATTAAAGAAACAGAGGCCCAGAAGAGCTAGGAGGGATGGAAATAACCAGGAGAGTGGTGGGTTTAGTCTTGGGAAAAAGGACTACGAATGAATCCCTTTCTCAAAGACAGGAGGGAAGGAAAAAATTATGTAAGAAGAATGGAAGGAATTTGATGTGGAAAAGACAGCGTGACTACAGAAGCGTTTTGAGGTATAGCAACAAGAAATCAAAGAAGTTCATGTGGCTATCCCATCTCCCTGGGATGACACTTCTGGCTCATGGAAATGATTTGGTTTAGCAGTTGAGGAGACACGACTGGGAGTCAGTGAGCGATGACTGACCACACTGTAGAGAACCATCAAGGGCTCACTGGGGGTGAGTTAGCATGAATTCATAGAAGAGCACTTAGCACGATTTCAAAAACCTTTTTCAGGATTCAGTTGCCTGTTAGGGACTCTAAAGAAAGACAAGGTGGGGAGACCAAGAGAGTGATCTGACAGTAGTCTCCTTACCTCCCGTTTCTCATCCACTGCACATAATGTCTGTTTATTAATTCATTAATGTTTTCCAAGTTTATCAGCAGCCATGTCTCAACAGCTCGACACGGTGCTTACCAGTAGATTGCGTTTGTGAAAGAAATGGAGAAGCAGAGAGGCAGTAGTCAGCCAGGAGAGTGTCGGATAAAGAATCTTCTATATCCCAGTCATATCAATGTACTTCCTGCCTCTTGGATGGAAGATTTTTGTTTTTTCCTGCCTCTGCACCTTTGCTCATGCCTCTCTACTAGAATTTGCTTCTTTTTTACCATGTGAACACTCAACATTTAAGATCCAGCTCAAATACTTCCTTTGGAACCTTCTCTGGTCACTTCACCTAGAATAGATCTCTCTCATTTGTGAAAGTCTCTGGTACAATGCATAACTTTTATGGACTTCGTCATAACATGTATTATTTTATTGCTTATTTGCGTGTCGACCATCCTTATTTAGTTTCTATGATCCTTGGGCATAGCAACCATGTTTTAAATTTCTTTCTATCTTAGACTATTGACTATCATATAGCAAATGCTCAACAATATTTGATTTTAAAAAAACCATACAAAATGAGCAAAGAAGAGCTACCTAATGATACGTATCTTTGAGAGGCAATGGCCTGGTGAAAAGACCATGAGTATAAATTTGGCAGCCTTGAATTTAAATCACAGTTTGTAATCAGATTACTAGCTCTGTGATCTTAGACTAGATACTTAATGCCTCTGAGCTTTTATTTCATTGACTATAAAATGGGGATAATAACTACTTTGTAGATTTGTTAGGAAGATTAGAAATGATGTAATCGTCCGGCAAAAAGCTTGGTACATAGTAAATACTCAATAAAGAGTAGGTATTATTATTATTATTTGCTTTATCTTTTGTTCTTTCATTCTTAAAACTTAAGTAACAGAGTTGCAAAGACCCTAATATACACTATATTGCTTAAATTGTAACAAGAGGAGGCCAGAAACAAACTATTGACATGCTTTAAACTGAACTGGAAGAAAGCCGAGGCATTCTGTTTATAATCTGGTCTTGGATCCAGTAAACAACTGACCTCAGCTGCCGGACTGACTCACCATAAGGACATCAGGTGCTACCAATCTCACTGCTCAGTGCAAGTACTTATCCAGAGGTCTACAGTAACCGCTCAGAAATGGCTTCATGCACAGATGGTCTGGGCGTCACTTCATTCAGTTTGTATAGTTGACCACAGCCAATCTGTCACGGGGAATAATCCTACCCTAACCAGATGGAGCAATCAACTCACTAAGTATTGTCTCTTTCTCATTTCTAATGACTATAAGTACATGAAGTAATTTTTCTATTAAGCAAACATCTTTTCCACTAAAAATAAAGCTCCTGGTTCATCTGAAGGAATTCTTTGCTCAGGAGTTCTGGAATTAGTGAACGTCTTGTTGGGTGAGCAGCAGGGAGCTGAGGCTTGCCACCCAAAGTGAAAACAGGCCACAGTGCAATAGCAACCACTGAGATCATTGGATGTGTGTATTCAGGGAACCACGATGTTGCCTAGGAGAAACCCACTGTGATGGGGTGTTTAGAATAGAGCAAGTATTTTAGGGAGAGTAAAAAATATCCAATTCTATTTTCCAGACATCATTTGTAAATATCTTTCCATCCAGGGATGAAAGATTATATGCAAACAAGTATGCCAATAACTCTTTTCAAAATACGCTTGTCTAAACTTGGCTAAGTAACTTAACATTGTCAAGAGAGTTGTTGCAAATGATGTACTTCTCTTTGCTGATATCTCACAGTCCTGAGCTGGCTAAACCATGCTCTCCTCAGAACCACTTTCTTGGAAGGTGTGTGGGTAGAGACTTGGGTGCGGCAAGCTCTGTGACTAGATCACCCAAGGTGGTGGTAACAACCTGGCTGATGCAAGTGTAGCAGGTGCTGGTGGTGCCGTAGGCATCTCCAAAGGTCATCCTGTAGCCTCCCTCCTCTCTAGGCTCATGTCTTGACGCTTCTTTATGCTTATTCTCTGTTTCAGTCATTCTCAGCCAGTTGCAATATCTACAGTAGGCCATGCTCCTGCTCTCCCCTCCAGCTCCTCTCTGCATGTTATTTCCTCTGCCTGAACACACCTCCTCAACTTTTCATCCTGGGTGATTCCTAGTTTTCCTTCCGGTGTCAGTTTAAGATCCCTCCCTTTGAAATCCTCGAATACATCCTAAGATGCCTCTCCTCTGGTCTTCCATACTAGCTGGTATTTCCCCAAGCACAGCACATGTCACGTTAAACATGATGATATCTCTTTGTCTGTCTCCCCATTAATCTAAAACTTCCTAGAGGTAGATTCTGGATCTTGTTCATGGGTAAATTCTCAGTGCCCAGCAAGTTACGTGGGACATCATACGTGATCAGTAATTGTTTGTTTAACAATGAGTGAATAAATAAATAAGGGTATCCCCCAACAGCCTAAGAATACCAAAAATTGACATGAAGTGTCACATGATGCTAAAGAAGTCAGTCATGATAGAGGTGAAACAAGAAGATTTGGTGGAAGTGTTTTACTTTTCAAAAATAATTTATTTTGAAAGAATCTTAACTTGCAGAAATGTTTCAAGAACTGTATAGAGAACTTTTACGTGCTGAGCCATTTGAGAATAAGTTATTGCTAGGATGCCTTATCACCTCCAAATACTTTATTGTGTGTATTTCAAAACAACAAGGGCATTTCCCAACATAATGCAATACAGAGAATTAGAAAATTAACTTGCATTACTATTTAATCCTCAGGCCTCGTTCACGTTTCACCATTATTCAATAGTGTCCTTTATAGGAACTGGTCCAGTCCAGAATCAGAGGTTACATTTAGTTATCAACATTTCTCCTTAGTCTCCTTTAATCTGGAGCAGCTCCTCAGTCTTTCCTTGACTTTCATGATCTTGACACTTCTGAAGATTTACAGGTCAATTTCTTTTTTTGATAGAATATCCTCCATTCTGGATATGTTAGATGTTTTTTCACAATTAAGTTAAGATTAGATTAGATTGGCAAAAATATCACAGAAATGGTGTTGAATTCTTGTCTTTGCATTTTATCAGATGGCACACATTTTGGTTTGTCCCATTGTTACTTATGTTAGTATTCATTACTGAGCAAGGTGGTACCTGCAAGCTCCTTTACTATAAAGTTACTCCCTTTTCCCCATTTGTAACTAATAAGAATTTTTTGGAGAGGTATTTTGGGACCATGTAATACCTTATTTCTCAACAAACTTTCCATGTTTGTATGTATGTATGTCAATAGTTTTCTATACTCTTTTATGAGTTAAAATTAATTACTATCATTATTTGTTTTGGTGCAAAATTGGCCCATATTTGGCCAATGGGAGCCCCTTCAAGTTGACTTTTGTGTCCTTTGGACATGTCCACATCACTCTTTGAGCATTTTGCTACTTTCTGGCACAAGAAGCTATTCCAAGCTCATCTTATATTTTCCCTGCTGCACTCCTGGAATCAGTCATTTCTCCATGGAGACCTGTTTTGTTTTAATGGTGAACGTATTTATAATGTTGTGATTTTCATGCTAGTGGTATTATTTATGCTCATTGCCATTGGGTGCTGCTGCTCCCATATCCTCTCAGTGGACAGATCTAAAAAATTTATAAAAACTGCATTTATACCTACATTTATTTATACACCTATTTGTATTGTTGAAAACTGTGAGTTCACAGTGATATCTCCAATCTCAATCTAATACCATAGGGTCTACCTCATTTTCTTCTTTTTCATATTTGTAACTCCCTTTTACAACATTAGGAATCCTGGTTCCCATTATGATAAATATGTTTACTTAATTGATTAACTTCCCCCATATATAACCAATCTCCCATCTCTGACACCACACTCCTCCTGTACAGACACCTTCTTTACCCTTTTGGGGCTCTGACATCACCTGTGTCACCACTGTTGCTGTCTCCTCCCACATTGAGTCAGGATTGGTCAGTGTAATCAATAGATTATGTGACAAGTGATGGCATGTCAATGCTATGGCTAGATCATAAAAAATCTTTGTGGCTTCTGCCTTTCTCTCTTGGATCATTTCCTCTAGGGGAAAGCTGGTGACACATCGTGAAAAGAGGTACATGTAGTGAAGAACTGAGGCCTCCAGCCAACAGCCATGCTAGTGATCTATTTTCCCAGTGAATCCTTCAGCTCCAGTTGAGCCTTCAGTGGCTGTAGCACTGGCCATCAATTTGACAACAATATCATGAGAAACCCTGAGCTAGAACCACCCAGATAAGCTGCTCTTGAATTCCTAACTCTTGATAACTATGAGAGAGAAATAAATATCCATTGTTTTAAGCTACTAAATTTTCGGGTAATTCGTTATGCAGCAATTGATAACAAATACAACATGTCAGTAGAGTGTTTAAATCATCCTGTTTTGCTCCTGAAGTTCCTGATTTTAGTGTTGAAAGTCCCACTTCTAGGGAAATCCCTCAGTGCTGTGCAAACCAGGACAGCTGATCATTCTACGTGTTAGCCACCACATAAAGGACATTCACAGTGTAGAGTCACGAGTTAATGTCCATGGCAGGGAGCAACAGCTTAATCACTGGTGTAGTTAATATCATCTTTAAAATGAAATAATTAAAATAGATGGTTCCTAAATTCCTTTCCATCCCCAAATTAAATTTGTGACTTAAATTTTTGGGAGGTAGCTATAAAAATGATTCCAAAAATTGGTAGGCAGAGGCTAATCAGTACACGTTAATACAAGTGCTAATGCTGCCTCACTGCAATAAGGAGACTGTCCTGCCTCAGTTCACAGCCCTCCAAAGAGTCTCTGAAACCATGGGGTTTTTAATCTAACTCCTGCCTGGCTGAAAACGATTTAGGTCCTCATCTTAGTGTTTGATCCTTTTCTTTCTCTATAGACTATGCAGGATTTTCCAAAAAGACAAGTTAATCCCAATCATCTGTCATTTAAAAAATTTTTTTTTTGTTTTTATGCAAAGAACAAATTATTACCTAGCTCAGCATAAATTTTGTTCTTTTGATCCTGAGATGTGTTGCTTGTGTGTGACTCCCTACACACTTTAGTAGGGAAAAGGAATGTTATTTTCCCCTAGAAATGCCAGGAACTTAAAAAATAGATAGTGGTGAGAGTTTCATGGGAGAGCAGAGGGCACCCATGGAATCTGCGGAATCTGACCATGGGCACAGTGGGGTCTTGGAGGAGGAGAAAGATTGTATAAGGGACAAAGAGGACAGGGAAACTTAGGAGGGGCCTGTTGAGTTATAATTAATGTGGAAAGAGTGAAGTTGTAACAAAGTCACTTTCTTTGAAGGTGGCTATGTGGGGACCTGAGGCAATATGACGATGCTGTGCATGATCTAGTGGTTCCAGTCTAACATTCAACAGTGGTTCCTCAAAGCCTTGGGGGGCAGAGATAACCATTGAAGTAGCCAGGAAGACTCAAGAGGTCTTCACAGTTTGGGACTAAACCTTTCCTGGAGACTTTATGTTTGCATTGCATTGAGTCTTTTTGGGGTACTATGTGATACAGGGGACTAGGGCAGGCATGAGAGGATAAAAATGGATCTACTGATGTGGTGGTTTTAAAATATGTCAACAAATTCTCCAACACTACTCCATGCAAAAAGTGGAACCTAATTCCTCTCACCTTGGGTGTGGGTTGTCCTTAGTGATTTGCTTCTCATGAATAGAATATGGTGGAAGTGATGAACGTGACTTTTGCGACTACATCATAATAGGCATTGTGGCCTTCTCTTTCCTCTCACTCTCTCCTATCACCAGTTCTTGAGTCATGGGGATACTCAAGCAGTCTACAGAGAGGTCCATCTGGCAAGGAACTGAGCCTACCTGCCAACAGTCAGCAAGGAAATGAACTGAAGTGCTGTGCCAACAGCCATGTGAATGAGCTACCTTTGACGCAGATCCTCCACTTCCAGTCAAGCTTTCATATGGCTGCAGCTCTGACCAACATTTTTACTGTAACCTCATGAGAAGCTCTGAGGCAGAATCATGCAGCTAAGCAACTCATAAATTCCTGACCCAGAGAAACTGTAAAATAATAAATATTTATAGTTTTTTTAACCACTAAATTTTAGAAGAA
Source organism: Equus quagga (assembly GCF_021613505.1). Taxonomy (NCBI): domain Eukaryota; kingdom Metazoa; phylum Chordata; class Mammalia; order Perissodactyla; family Equidae; genus Equus; species Equus quagga. The sequence continues at coordinate 50,891,903 of NC_060280.1, read as the reverse complement.
TTTATTATGCAGCAACAGATAATTAATATATCTGCCAATCCAGAGGTGGAATCTTAAGCTTGTTTTAATCAAATTTGGCTAAATAAAAGAATATGACTGAACTTACCCTTTGATTAGTATGTTGCAAATCACGTGGACCCAATACAACAGGGACACTGTACACAATGGAAGATGACATACATTCCGGTTTACAGGCTCTATAAGCCATCAGGACCCTTCCAAGCATTTCCTCTTCTGCCCTGCTCCTTGGTCATTGGGAGTCTGGCCTCTGGGAACTGGTATTTTGATGGTGGTAAATCGTAGAACCATCAAGTAGTTTCAGGACACATGACTATATTCAGTTGTGACAAACCAACATGAAAAAGCAAGTCTATGGAGACGAGCAGGAGAAATGGAACAGAGAGAATGAGAAAAGAGATTACTTGCCTCTTTACAGAGAGACAAACTATCTCCATGAAGATTTTAGTTTTCTATATTTTCTACATTTGGGTTCTATGAGATTTCACTGTATCCTTCCAAACGTGCTATTTACATTTGGGCTAATTTGAATAGTTTCCTCTTCCGTGCAACCAAATGATCCCTTTAAGACAGTATCCCAGGGCCTTGCTGCTAATCCCTTATTTCTACTCTGTAACAGCATCTGTAGAACAGAAGCGATTGCCCTTGGGGTCACATTTTCAGCAAGTTTCTTTCTTACAACACAAGATTGGACAGCATACACGGAACTATTCTCATATCAAGGCAACTCATAACAAGCAAGTCATTCCTGCAGGGCTTCAGGGTATAAATTCAAGGGGAAGAACAGTCATTTCATGGCTGAGTTTAAAGAACATAGAAATATACTCCTTTCTTGAGTAAAATATGTGTTAAACAACCTTAAATTCTGGGGGAAATGAATTATTTCAACCAAAAATTATTCAAAAACTTTATATTTACAAATAAGCAAAACATCTTTGAAGTTTCTCATCTAAATTTCAACAAATGGTATAAATATTTGAGACATGATAATACGAAGTACCCATAAAAATTTCCGGAACTTAATCTATAATTAAAAATAAATAAAATGCAAGAAAACCAGAAAAGAAAATCAACTGCTTTAGCGCCAGAATAAAAAGCCTGTGAATAGTTTCCCTGGGAACTGAAAGCCCTGTGTGTCTCTGAGATGTGCCACATTGCTTCCCTGCCGCGAGGTGGGGGAGCATCATTTTGCAAAGTAAAGTGCATTAGACAGACATCTACTGGCAATCTTCCAGAAAAATCACCCCGTATGTGGAAATTCAATATAGCTGAGGTTACTCTTCGAAAATTCTCAGGATGAAAAAGCTTGCATGTACCACCTACATTCCAATATATGTTGTTGATTTCTTGAAGGTTTTGTTTACCAGTTCAGTCTTGACCTAATTCAGGCCCCTGGGGATTCCCTGTTGGCAGCTTCAACCGCAAATTTAATTTTAGTTCAGAGATGATTTGAATAAAAACTGATTGTTCAGGTTGTCAGCACTATGACTGCACATAGAAGGAGAAACACCCACACACACAAGGTTCTAGTAGGAAAATACGGCTACCTTTTTGGTAAAGTTTATTTAGAAGTATTTTTTTCTGCTCAAAATTTCTTCTGCTAAAGATTTAAAATATTTCACAGCAAGTCACTGGACAAATTTTTTTCGAAATAATTCTGAGATGAAGATTTTAGGGATCAGAGCAGGGATGGGAAACAAAAGACCATTCAATCAAATAATTTCTATCTAAAAATGTTCAGGACTCTCTCGGGCGGCTCTCAGTGAAGCCAGCTGGTTTCCCAGCCAGGTGCCCAGGCTCATTTGCAATGCTGAGGACAGGCATTAGCTTTGCACCTTGGAGATATGGGTGGGATGGAAGAACACAGTGGCATTTGGGGTTTGGCAAAACCTCTCAAATTATTTCTCAAACACTTTAGGTTTGGCAAAGGCAGATTAGATTTTGCCAAATGCCTTTTTCCTTACTTTGGAACTCAAATGTGCTTCAAGGAAAATTTAATCCATATGCTTCTGATTTACTTATTCTTAAGTTATCAAATTATTGTCTTGAACCAACCAATTAATGCTCAAGAAAGCCTTTTGAACGAGTTAATACAATTGTAAAGCTTCCTTGCACTCCATTACCTTTCTTTTGCCCCAAATGTCAAGATCATGTGATGCCGGCATTAAATCAAGCCAAAATTATGAAACTGCTTTTTGTTTTCTGTTAAGAACCCTGTGAGTATGAGGTGATTCTAAGATTAGTCAAAAATATAGCCTATTGTTACTGGATAAGGTGATTATAGGATCGCACAATTTTTGAGTTTAATCTTTGCTCAGTGCAAGATTCCCTTTTGCATCCTTCTGAGCAGACGATCACTCACCCTCTATAACAACACACAGCAGGAAATGATTCCTTCTATTATTGGGTAACTCTAAATGTAGGTTTTCCTTTAATTCATGGTTAAAGATCACAGTAGGTTGAGTGGTTATCATCCAGGGAGATTCTGCAGTGGCGACCTGGGAAATGTCAGCCTTCCTTGGAGTCACCTCTTTAGACTTTTTGGCCAGCCTCTTTGTATGAGAGTCTCAGAGGCACTGCAAATCCTGAGTGCTCTGAACTGATCTCCTCATTTCTACATACAAATCTGCCTTATATTTCTATCTTTTTTAGCTCAAAGAATGGCACCAGACTCTCTCCTCTGAGTCTTCTTCCTGCAAGGCCTATCTCGTCTAGACAGGGGCCTCTCTCATTCAACAAGCATTTATTGAGTGCCACTCTGGTTAGCAAATAAAAAGGGCTAAAGCTGAAAAGAGAAAGACACAACTTAAATGGATATTGAATGCATATACCAAGTTATGTTCTGAGCTTAAATGGTAAAGTGAGATTGCTCAGAGCTGTGTGGTGGAAGTTCTTTCTATTGTCTGGCCAAGCAGAGGCGGGGGATGGCCATTGTCAGAAGCCCCTGGATAAGAGGAGTCTCAGGATTATGACGACTATATGTCCTCAACTGACCCAGAGGCTCCAGGGAGCAAAAACTCCTTAGGATATATGACAGTGACCTCACCCATAGGAAAGTGACTTTTGTGTAGGAGCATAACAAAGAGTTGTAGGGGGAAGCTGGGATGGGGATGATGGCCTAATTTAGGGGCTGGCACAAGGTTTGGGTGAATGGACAATCTGGATGAAGAGCACCAGGACTTGAGGCTGGTTCATCTATTGGCTGTGCAGAAGGGGCAGCTCCAACTGTGAAATCACTGAACATACAGCATAAATTTCTTAAATAAACCTGTCCTCATGCTTGTATTCAAGAATTTCCTATTATTCCCTCTAATACCCAGATGTCTGGGCCAAACAGTATACTATGGGGTCTTGGTGGTAAGAACTATATGCCAAATGTGCATATCTTTATAATTTTCCTTAGAACATTCAAGAAAGTAGATGATACAATGAGTCCTATGATAGGATGGAATATAATGGGTGTTTCCAGCAGAGGCAACTGAGATTGGAATGACCAAGGAAGGTTTCTCAGAGGAGGTGGTAGTTGATTTGAGTCTAGAAAGACAGCTATGAGTCATCTCAGGAAGGAAATGGAGGGTGACAGAAGAGACAGGTATTCCTGGCAGAGGTATCGGCATGGGCCAGGGCATGGCAATAAGATTGCAGGGCTTATTCAAGAAACCACAAACAGTTGATTGTGGAAGAAGAGGAGAGAACGTTCTGGAACATGGGGAAAGAAAATTGTGGAATATGAGGGAGGAAAGGTGAAAGCTGAGAGGGCAGAGAAGATTTAAGGGCCAGCTCAAAGTGGGTTTTGTATTTCCTGCTAAAGGACTTGGGCTCTACCACCTAGGCAATGGGAGTTCATAAAGATTCCAAACTGGGGAGTTATATGATCAGATTTACATTTTAGAAAGACCACTATGGTAGCTGTCTGGAGGGGCAGTCTGGAAACAATGGGATCAGTTTGGAGGCTTTTTCTGTGATCCAATGGAGGCATTTGGAGACTTTGAAGAACAAGGAATATAAATTTGAGACCGAAGTGGCAAGATTGATGACTTATTAGATGTGGATGGTGAGGGACAGGGAAGGTCCAAGAGAGACTGTTGAATTTCTGTAACTGAGGCAGTGATGGTGCCATTTACCGAAAGATTTCAGGGAGGAAGATAGTAAGTTCAGTTGTGGACATTCTAGGTCTGTGGAACATCCTGATGGAAACATCCAGATATAGGTATATAGTTCAGAAGACAGACATATAGTTCAGGGAATTATATAGGTCAACGTATGGGAGGATTTTGCAGTCCTAGAAGCAACTTCTCTTCTCTTTCTGGAAGAACATATATGGCAGAAACAGGGCTGAAGACAGAGTCCAGTGGCAAAGTTTCCTGCCTGGTGTAACATGACGCTAATTTTCCTTGAGACAGTGATCCTCTCAAGTTTAGGGAAGCTGAGTGGGAGTAGCCGTGGCCAGAGTCTCTGGGAAGATTGCCTCCAGATGTGGCAGTGGGATGCTTGAACACAGTGGTTCTAATAGCTCATGTTGCAGTCTTTGAAGTTGGTTAGCGTGATGAGGGTCTTCTGTCACTTGCATTGCTGCAAAACTCAGAATAGAATCAAGGATATAATCTACCACCGCAACATCTATTTCAGACTTTTTTTTAGAGTGGAGGTGGCCAACTGTGGCATTGCTGGGGGAATTGATGGTCTTTGTACTCAGAAGTCTTAGGTTTGGCCAGTTGAGAGAGATGGAAGGTGGGATGGTGGTAGGAAGGCCAGACAGATTAGTAGGTGCAGCTCCAGGTAGTGGCCCCAAATTTCTGACTTAAAATATAGTGGACAGATCAGTCAGTTCATGTCCAGTGTGGTGTCCAAACTATCTGTAATACTGCAAGTACTTCAGACGAGAACATCACCATTTTGAAATCCTTGATATGAAAAACTTCAATCATATTAGAAATTCATTCATATCTTCACAAGAAATTACAACATTACAATTGTCACTGAAATAAAAGGAAAAGCTATTATGTTTTGGAAATACAATGTCAACTGTTGTAAACATTTAAATAACTGTCAAAATTAAGAAAATATTTTTATCACCTGCTTCTCACAATGAAGTTTCTTGTTGATGGTGACTATGAAGAGTATGAAGAAATGATCACTATAAAGTCTTTATTTTTATTTTATTTTTTATTGCAGTAACATTAGATAATAACATTATATAACTTTCAGATGTACATTGTAACGTATTTCGAATTCTGTGTAGATTACATCATGTTCACCACCCAAAAACTAATTATAGTCCATCACCACATGTGTGCCTAATCTCCCCTTTTGCCCTCCCCCTTCCCTTTTCCCCCTTCCCCTATGGTAACCACCAATCCAATCTCTGTTGCTATGTGTCTGTTTGACCTTGTTTTTGTCTTCTAATTATGGGTGGGATCATATGGTATTTGACTTTCTCCCTCTGACTTATTTCACTTAGCATAATACCCTCAAGTTCCGTTGATGTTGTCACAAATGGCCAGATTTCATCATTTCTTATGGCTGAGTAGTATTCCATTATGCATATATACCACATCTTCTTTATTCATTTGTCCCTTGATGGGCACCTAGGTTGTTTCCAAGTCTTGGTTATTGTGAATAATGCTGTAATGAACATAGGGGTGCATGTATCTTTATGCATTAGTGTTTTCAAGTTCTTTGGATAAATACCGAGCAGTGGAGTAGCTAGATCATATGGTAGATTTATTCTTAATTTTCTGAGGATGCTCCATACTGCTTTCCATAGTGGCTGCAGCAGTTTGCACTCCCACCAGCAGAGTTCCTATCTTTCCACATCCTCTCCAACACTTGTTGTTTCCTGTCATGTTAATTATAGCCATGCTGACCAGAGTCAGGTGATATCTCATTGTTGTTTTGATTTGCATTTCCCTGACAGCTAATGATGTTGAATATCTTTTCATATGCCTGTTGGCCATCTGTAGATCTTCTTCGGAGAAATCTCTGTTTAGATCTTTTGCCCAGTTTTTAACTGGGTTTTGGCTTTTTTGTTGTTGAGACATATGAGTTCTTTGTATATTTTGGATATTAACCCTTTATCTGATATATGTTTTGCAAATATCTTCTCCCAATTGTTAGGTTGTCTTTTCGTTTTGTTGATGGTTTCCTTTGCTGTGCAGAGCTTTCTAGTTTGATGTAGTCCCATTTGTTCATTTTTTCTTTTGTTTCCCTTGCCCGGTCAGACATGGTACTTGAAAATATGCTGCTCAGACCCACGTCAAAGAGCGTACTGCCCAGGCTTTCTTCTAGAACTTTCATGGTTTCGGGTCTTACATTCAAGTCTTTAATCCACTTTGAGTTGATTTTTGTGCATGGTGTAAGATAATGGTCTACTTTCATTCTTTTGCATGTGGCTGTCCAGTTTTCCCAACACCATTTATTGAAGAGACTCTCCTTTCTCTATTATATGCTCTTGGCCCCCTTGTCGAAAATTACCTGTCCATAAATGTGTGGGTTTATTTCTGGGCTCTCGATTCTGTTCCATTGATCTGTGTGCCTATTTTTCTTCCAGTCCCATGCTGTTTTGGTTACTACAGCTTTGTAGTACATTTTGAAATCAGAGAGTGTGATACCTCCGGCTTTGTTCTTTTTCCTCATGATTCCTGTGGCTATTTGGGGTCTTTTGTTGTTCCATATAAATTTTAGGATTCTTTGTTCTATTTCTGTGAAAAATGTTGGAACTTTGATGGGATTTCATTGAATCTATAGACTGCTTGAGGAAGTATTGACATTTTAACTGTTAATCCTTCCAATCCAAGAACATGGAATATCTTTCCATTTCTTTGTCTTCAATTTCTTTCAACAATGTTTTATAGTTTTCGGTGTACAGATCTTTCACCTCTTTGGTTAAGTTTATTTCTCGGTATTTTCTTCTTTTTGTTGCAGTTGTAAATGGGATTGTATGCTTAATTTCTCTTTCTGTTACTTTGTTGTTAGTGTATAGAAATGCAACTGATTTTTGTATGCTGATTCTGTATCCTGTGACTTGACTGTATTCATTTATTATTTCTAAAAGTTTTTTAGTGTATTCTTTAGAGTTTTCTATATAAAAATCATGTCGTCTACAAAGAATTACAGTTTCACTTCTTCCTTTCCAATATGGATTCCTTTTATTTCTTTTTCTTGCCAGATTGCTCTGGATAGGACTTCCAATAACGTGTTAAATGAGATGATCACTATAAAGTCTTGACAAGAAATTGTGAGTAGCTACTTCACAAATAAGAAATTTAAAAAATATTTGGAATTTTAAACAAATTCAGTATCTAATACCTTTTTGGTTATTTAAAAATTTTTTTTAATCAAAAGTTATATGATATAAAGAGAAAGAAATTACTTTTTTTACTAATACCATTTAGACACTTCCAAATAGTGTCATGTTTATCCCAGTTTGTTATACAGATAGTTTCATTATCCATGTATGTTATGAGGTAGAAAAGCTTGGAAGGCATTGACCTGGGAACATCAAGATTAAAGGGGTGAGTAGAAAAAAGGGTAGCCCATGAAGGAAGTTGGAAAAGATTGGCCAGAGAGTGGGTATCAAATAAGGAGAGAGTCATATCAAGGAAGTCAAGGGAATAGAGGGAGTAGTTAACAGTACCAAAAGGCATGGAGGGGTTGAGTAAGACGACCAAGATAATGTCTTTCTACTTGACAGTGAGGAGATTGATGGTTTCTGTGAGGACAGTGTCAGCAGAGTTTTTGGGGCAGATTGTGGTCTGCAGCAGGTTAAGGAGTGAAGGGAAGTTAGGACAGGAGGTGATAAAATAAGTATACATCCTCTCTTTCAAGATGCTCTACTTTGAAAGGATAGAAAGAATGGGAGCTAGAGGGAGAACAATATAGAATTAATAAGAATTGTGAAGTTTTTCCCACAGGACTGGAAAAGAGAATACATTCATGAGTCGACATAAAAGAATCAGTTAAGAGATAGTGTAATAGCCATAGGAAGAGAGGAGGATAAATAATGGAGCAGTCTGTGAGGAGGTAGGAAGAGAAGAGATCAGAGTACAGGAGTTGGGTTAACCTAGAATACAAGGGACACCCCGTTCTTGGAACTTGTGGGATTGGAGATGAGTGTGAAGTTCTGATAGCAACATAAGGCAATGTGGTTAGGAGTAGTTGAGGACATATGAACCACATAATTTTGATTTTTCTTAGCGTATTAGGAGGTCAAATTAATCTAGGAGAAGAGAGCTGGAGAAGAGTGATTAAGTTTGAAGTTTGGAGAAACTGTAGCTGGAAACGTTGGTTTTACAGCAACACTAACCTGAACAGTTGAGTGATTTTCTTCAGTCATATTCAGCAAGTGTGAGGGTAGAGAAGACAGATGGTTGAGTTGATCCAAGACTGGGAGTTCACAGAATGACCATAGTGGAGAAGCTAGGTAGCTGGAATGAGGAAAGTGCTGGAAGGATGGTTGAAGAGGCAAACTATAGCGTTTGGGTAACAAGAGGAGGAAGTGAAGCTATTTGATATCTCCCAGGATAATAGTGGAAGTGGGAGTAAACCAGGCGTCAGTTATCAAAGAATGAAGGGGGAGAAGACATTTTGTGCAGTGTTTGAGGTGTTTTAGGGAATTTTATTACAATGAAATGAAGACTCTGCAGACACAGGGGAAAGGGTTTGGGGGTATAAAGGGCAATGGAGAGACAATTCAGGAGACAGAAGGTACAGAGCAGTAAGAGGAGAGAAGAGATGATCCTTCCCTCAGGGTTCTAAAGAGAATTTAGTAAGGAAATGTTCTGTCCCCCAAGAGGGGGAGTTGTGTGTGGAGATGGGGAAGACAGGAGAACTCAGCCTTAGGGGGAACGCTGCTCAGGGTGTTCCTCCTGCTTCAAGCCTCAGCTCACACCTTGACTCCTCTAGGAGCTTTCTTTCACACCTCCAGGTACGAAGCAAACATTTTATCAGGAAGGAGACCAGGCAAAGGGATATGATGCAGCAACGCACTTGACTGGGGAGTTGTTCTACTTTTGCGTCATCTCAGTTGCACCTTCAGGGAACTGTTCTGGGCAGAAGGCTGCTGAATCACAGTCAGCAGGTCAGGCTAGGACTCTACACAACATTGGGAAGACCACCACGTGGAAACCCAGTGAAATTCTCAGAGTCCAGACTCTGCCTTCAGGCCAGTCCAACTAAAACAACAATTTTGGCTCAAAAGAAAATGGCGTGAAACCATCCAACTTTGCCACCCAAAATGAAAATAGAAAAACATCCTCAGAAGAGAGATAAGTCTTGATTTACTCTTTTTTCCTGAAGGAATTAGGGTTTTAATTACTATATTATCTCTATCCTAAATCTGATAAAATAATAAAATTATATGATTTTTGATTATTTACATGTCCAATGCAGTATATGTCGTGCATTTACCACTGTTATCCGAGGTGCTTTGATGAGCAAGTGCTCATTTGTTGGGGAGTGCTATCTGGAACATCTTTTTCAGAAATAGGTAAAGCCATAATGGCATTATGAAACTTATTTTTAAAAGCCACCAGGCAAAAGTACAAAAAACATAAATACAACATATGCCTTTAAAAATATTTTTTATATAAAAACGCAATTTTGTTTTTGTCTGAATGATTTTTTTCATTTATTTTTTTCTTTTTATAATTGGCAGCACTGAAAAAATGATGGTGAGAAGAAGGGGAAACCAGTAGACTTAATATTGTGATATCCTGTATTTAAATAATAGCTCTGCCATACACTTCGTTCCATCTCCTTGACTCTGCCTGGTGTCCTGCTCATCACTATTCTGGTTCCTTTCCTTATGCTCCAGAGGGCAGGGAACATATCTGGTGTTTTGTGACAACTCTTTCTTACACTATATGAAAGCTGCAGCCTCCCCTTCAGAAAAATGCTTATAGGTGCCCTAGGGCACATGCGCACACATATACCATTTCAGGAGATTCATACCTTCTGCCCCCAGCCACCCCTTTGAATCCCATCCTTAGGCTCCCAAATTAAGTTCTCCTACTCTATAAAATGAACATTCAGTACAGAACACCAGTCAGTGCCGGGGCTGCCTTTATTCTCTCTGAATCCCTGTAGTGCCTAATGTCTAGACTGGCGTGGAGAAGGCATTCCGTTATGTTTGGTGAGCACACTGCAAAAAAGACGTGCCATTTTAATGGAGACTGTGTAGGGAAGAAGGCAGGAGTCTGGGGCAGTAGGTCGTTAGGTGGGTGCTGGGGTGGGGGGGGGCTATCGGAGCACAGGTAGGATGATTATATGGAAGGTTAGTAGTTGTTTTCTCTTAGATTTCAGCCAACTAGAAAGGCTGAGAGAGAAGCATTTTTTGGTTAAAGAAAGATAGACCCTGCCAATTGTAGGAAAAAATTGGAAAATCTTAGAAGCCAAAGGAACCTCTGAAGAATGATGTGGGTAAAAGAAATACTTATAGGAGTGTTGGGGCCAGCCGGTGGTGTAGCAATTAAATTCACACACTTGGCTTTGGCGGCCCAGGGTTCATAGATTAGGATCCCAGCATGGACCTACACACTGTTCATCAAGCCATGTTGTGGCAGTGTCCCACATGCAAAATAGAGGAAGACTGGCACAGATTTAGCTCAGTGACAATCTTCCTCAAGCAAGAGATGTTAGCTCAAAGCCAATCTTCCTCACCAAAAAAAAAAAAAAAACCCCGAAGAAGAAGAAATACTTAAAGGAGTGTTGAGATATGGAGTAAAGCACAGGGATGCCAGCACAGTGACTACTATGATCAATGTTTCCTAGTGAAGCTTGGCCCCCTCATGATTTTATAGAGCAAGGCAAGTCTTCCAAAGCAGAGGGCCCAGGACACAGTTGCTGCTGGTCTTGTTTCCTCTCAGGCAATGGCACATGTCGCTCAGTCCATGGTCCTTTCTTGTATCCCCTGGAGGAAGAGAAAACATGCTGCATTCGTGTGGCATTTCCCCCCAGAGTGTTCCAGTTTAATCACTGTCACAGAGAAAGCGCTGGCCTGCTTTCCCTGCAGCCCGTCTCAAGTGGAGCTGGTGCGCTCACTCAACTCTTGCCAGAAATGAATTCCCAATGTAGATGACTAAAATAAAACTGCCTGTGAAAAGCTAGTTTATACATTGAGACAGAGACATAGCTTTAGCTGCAATTGTTTTTACAGGGAAAAAATAAACAACAGAATAAATCTTCAAATAACACTCTTTCCTTCTTTCTTCCTGACCCAGCTTTCCTTCTCTTTTGTGCTCAACGTACGATCTCTTTGTGGGCAGTTTATTTTTACCAAGGAAGCTGTTTGATCAACTTGGAATGTATCAGCTAAAAACAAATCTATTCGATTGGCAGAGGAGTGTCAAGAACCCTTTATCTCCAAACTGAAAAACTGGGGGCATTACCATGGGGGCAGAGAAAAGACACCTTCATTTTGATGTCTTCTGTCACTTTTCACTTGGCTTCCTTTCAAAACAAGGTTGCCCTCTCATCCCCACGCCAGTTGAAGGTTAAAAATCACTCCAGAGTTTTTGCTTCTTCTCCAATAAAAGCCAGATACGTCAGTTTAGGACAAAAGAGGGTCAGACCTTCCAATAAGTCCTTTCACTCTATAGATTCTGAGAGAGGAATCTGTTTTGTGACTCTATAGGTAGGCGAGGGACACGTGATACTCATCTACTAAAGTAGACAATTTTAAAGCTGGGAAGAAAATAACTATAAACTCTCCGCTTCAATTTGCTGGGTTATTTCATCCTCTGTCATGATACAAATATCTATGATGTTAGAGAGAGAAGCTTAGTCTGAGGTATTATACTCTTATCAAAATATGTATGCATCATTATTGAGTCACAGATTGACAAAATATGATCTAAGTAGTTGTTAGTAATCAGGATTTAGTTTTCCTTTGGCTTAGTTTTTCCCATCTGGTTTTGGTTTTGTGGTTGCCTTTCCAGTTCTGAGCAAATGTAATAAAAGAGAAGATTAAGAAAATAAAAACACAATAGGATTTGTGAAGCTCATCCAGTCCAACCCTTTAAATAAATTGATTTTTTAGGAAATCGAGACTGAAGTATGATATTATGCTAGAGAGTCATGTATTAAAAACCCAAACCAGCACACTGATATAAAATGAACATGTTTCATTCTTGAATGCCATGTTACACAGAGAAAAATGATTACTCCACCCTACCCTGATACTCTGTAACAACAGAAAGAAAGAAAGAAAGAAAGAAAGAAAGAAAGAAAGAAAACAGAGAGAGAGAATGACAGAAAGACAGACAGAAAGAAAGACAGAAAGAGAGAAGAAATCCAGCAATGAGGAAAAGCACAATAATTTATTGGTTAGAGTGGCCAAGAGATTGGAGCCAAGTTCTTGTGGGTAACCGTCAATCCTCCTCTTATCCCGGAGGATCCTCATATTCTCCTCCATCGGATCTCAACTACCATGACACAGTGAAAACAAATGCTCTCTGTGTCATCTTGATCCCCATCAACATGGGACAATGGAGTCTGTTCTGGGTCTATTGATCATAACATGAAAGTAATAATAATGAAAGCTCACATATATTATGTGCCAACTGTTGCATCAAATACGTTGTAGGCATTATCTTTGATTCTCACAGCAATCTCGTGTGGTAGGCTTATTATTACTATTACTGCTATCCTGAGGGGAAATCAAAGCTTGGAGAGGCTAAAAGACTTGCTTTAGGTCACAGAGTTAGTAAGAGGGTGAAACAGGATTTGAAACCACCTTTGTACATCAGCACTTATCCTTTAGCCTAGATCTCTGTAGTCTGAGACAGGCACCTACCAGGAAAAGGAAACTGTCTGGAAGGACTGGAGCTCACTCTCCTTGTTCTGATTCCCAGGTTGCGCCACGCATGACCTATCAGCACACTGGTTATTACAGTCTCTCTCCTCGTCTGTCTCTTTGTCTGTCTCTCCTGCTAGACTGGAGCTCCTTGACAGTGAATCCAGAACACCAATAGTGCCTGACACACAGTAGTACTTAAACATCGTTGTGGGGTGAAATATGCTAAAAATGATAACATGCTAGGATTTATAATAATTAAGACCAGTCTTGCCCAGCTAATTATGCATACTTTCCCAGATATTCAGTAGTTTGTTTGTAATTGCATACCAACTTTAAAATGTAGGCAGGTGCACTTGAAAATAAAATTTGATGCATAATTGCCATTATTATACCTGGCATTTGCAAATTTAATTCTAATTACAGAATTAGCTGTTGCATTGTATCGAAAAGAAAAGGAAGTGTTTTAATTTAACATTTTAATAGGAAGTGTGTGCATATTTACTAACTTCATTATAAAACTATCATCAAGTAATTTTTGAATATCTATGCCACAAAACACAATTAGCTTTTTTGATGGAAGATGTAGTCTTATTTTAACAGAGGCTTGTTTTAATCACAACATTGCACCGTACTTAGCTCAGTTCTCAGATGCCCTCTAGTGGTGATAAGTAGTAAGTAAATAATAAAGTAGGTGAAAATAAAAATGAATTTATCCAGGAATGGCCCTTTCACAATTAGTAACTACAATTCTTCTCACTTATTATATAGGTCAAATGTAATGAAATGAAGATAAAATATTTGCTTTGTCTTCCAAGGTTAATGTAACATCTTTAAAAAATGTCTCATAGTATTAAAAAAAATAGTAAAAGAATACACACCATACACATATAATAAATAAATAAGATATAGAGAATAATCAAGCAAATGTATGTATAGCCTGGACCTGGCTTAAAAAATAAAATAGAATACAAGAAAAGAAAATAGAAAAACGGAAACAGAAAAGAAAAGCACTCAGTTTTTGTTTGATTTAAAAGACCCCTATCTTTCCATTATATTATACTACTTCCCAAAAAGTGGAGAATAAACTCATCCCCATGTGAATAAAATCAACCCTTAGCCTCATTAACAAACTTGCTGTAGCCAGCTGATCAAACGGGTAGGTTTTACTGAGAAAAAAAGAAAAAAAGCTTTCATAATGCCTTTTCAAAAAGCTTTCATAGTCCACGTAGTGAGAGCTCAAGAAACAATTGTTTATTTATTTTGTAGTCAGTAAACAATCTTCTACTAAGTCTTGATTGTTTGAATCTTTTAAAAGATATCCTGAGGGAATATGAATTTCCCTCACGGAGAAAAGAGATATTATCTATCTGCTTTCAAATTAAATTATTCCAAAATCATTCCCAGAGGAAATCGTTTCATTCACATTCTAAAACAGAAACAATGGTAACTGTTTTGAAAGTCTACTGATTTAAAACTGTCTTAGTATTGCTATCAGGATCACTTCTCTCAACTCCATCAATTTAGACTACTTATGATTCAAAAAAATTTTATTATTTTTAAGCACATTGGAAATTGATATGAAACCCTATTATCTTAAATTTGTATAGCACTAAACTCTATTTCAATGGTCAACATCTCAAATTAAGTCTGACGATAGTTTCCACTTTGAAAATAGAAAAAGTAGTTCTGAAATACTCAGAAACATACAGATGCAACTCAACATGTTTTTCCCACAAGATGTCACTATGGTACCTATGAAATATAGCCATAGATGTATTTATCTGTCTGTGACCTTACTTTTTAAAAACAATCAAAAAAGGTCTATACATAGGCCCATGATCCTGAAATTAAGCACACATAGGAAATAAGTGAATTCATAGGTATCTAACATCTATTACATATATGTGAAAGCAAATATATTTGTTTAGATATATATTGAAATGTTAATTATATGCATCCAAAGGAAGTATAAAATTGATAATCTAAAAATATATAGAAGATTGTATTTGAGATTATTCATTCTTCGACAGATACCCTAGAAGTACATGGCATGTAATGTCACTCACACGTTGGCTGTTCTCACCAAGTATGTGATACACTCATGGGTGGTTTCAGATTGAGTTCATATATTTACTGTGCATGTGTGATGATTAAAGGATGAATGCTGAGTGGTTTCTGAGGGATGAACAACTGGCAAATTCATGTCTGTCTGTTGTTTCTGCTTTAAGTGAGCTTAAGGTTAAAAGCCAAGAAGTCAGAGCAGAGTTCAAAATCCAGTTCAGCCAACTCTGTAACCTCTGGCCAGTTAATTAACCTCCCTGAGCCTGCTTTCTTAATTATAAAATGGGTATAGTAATATCTATCTCATTGCTGTTGCTGTGAGAGTAAATTGAGACAATGCATGAAGCGCATGTAGCACAGAAGAGATTGCTTAATAAATAATAGTAGGTATTATTAATTTCAAGAGGAAAATGTTAATTAGAAGCACATTTTACACTTTGATCACCGGCCTTAGCATACGGAAGGCCTGAGTTTGGTTCACAGTTAAGGAATTCTTGTGTAATAAAATTCAAGCACATCTATAAAAATTTAAACACTTGCAATAACTGATATTCCATAACGGCCTCTAATCAAGGTTTTGTTTGCTAAACTCAGCTATTTGTTTGAAGAGTAAACAGAGGTCTGGCCTTGCTTTTCGGAAAGTTTCTCTTCTGCTGGTGACAGTAACTGAAAGTTGCCTTAAGTCTGGCAGCTACACTTGGTTAAACATCACTTGGCCAATTGTTAGGCAAACTGGGATTTCTTCTCATCCTCTTGTGCTAGTCTTGCAGTGTAGCATTGTATTATTCTCCTATTTTTAAGCCTTGAATAGCTCCCCAAGACTCTGAGGACAAAGTACAAACGTGGCAGACAATTGCAGCTTGCCCAATTAGTTGAATCAGCCTCAGACGGTGTAGCCTGGGTATTCTTACCACCAGCTCATCAGTCACCCTTTACAAACGAGGAATCTGAATGCCACAAGGCTGAAATGACTTTCCCAAAGTAATCCTGCTTCTAAATGACTGAGCTTAGACTAGAAACCAAGAGTGTCATTGGCACTATCTCTGGAGGAGGAAGACTCCTAATCCAAGGCGAGCAAGGATTGTTTTCTTCAACCTAAGTGCTGTGAAAGGCTAGACCAGGCTGGGACCATGAACTGCAGAGTCCTTGCTTATCCAAAGCAGTCAACTTGTACCAAGCGGGGAGAAGATCTCTCAAGGGCTGTGAGAACTCCTTCTTTTTGTTTTCTGTCTCTTATTTATTTTTATTCTTTCTCTACATTTTTAAATGAGGACAACTAAGTAAAACAAATAATACAACATTGTTAATGATCTCCTCAAGGTGAATTGGTCTGTGGGCTACTCTGAGATCGAGTCCTGCCCTGTAGATGGGGACTCCGGGCTGCACTAGAAGCAGCAGGGATGTGTCGCAGTGGACTTTTGCTACTCAAGAGTGTGGTCTGCAGGTCAGCAGCATCCTCTTGTTTGAGGGGCAGAATCACAGGCCCCACCCACAACTTTTGAATCAGAATCTGCACTTTAACCAGGTTCCCAAATGACTGGTAGAGACAGTAAAGTTTGAGAAGCATTATCTTAAGCACTAGATAAAAGAGCCTCACGGAAGCAGTATTCTGTTTAGATTCTTTCCTGATGTTCTGGCTTGGTTGCCCAAGGGAAAAACACGTGAAATCCTTGGCACAGTTATTGACACTTCTTTGAAACTCTGCAAATGATAGTTTTCCTCTCCCTTCTTGGGATTTTATTGACTCTAGCTTGTTTGACAAGGAATTAGTTAAAAAAAAAACTAGACAAAAATGTTTGGCTTTCTCACTCTCTCTTTTTAATTGTAAAAGGAGCATTTACTCAGAGGAAATTTGGATGACGTGTAGAAAGAAGAAAATAAACCATTTGTTAATACAGAGTGATAGCCACTCCTCTTACCATCTTAGTATATTGCCTTCCAGATAAATAAATATATATACACACACACATAGACACACATAAATGCATATATGTATTTACTGAATAATTTTGAAAACGTAATGCATTCACGTGGTTCAAAAAAGTATGACCAGGTATATAGTAAAATCTTTTCCTGTTTCTCTACCCCATCTGCTCGGTTCCACCCCCAACCCTAATAGATAACTACTCTTATTAATCTTTTGTGTATCCTTCAAGAGATATTTTTCAGTATAATCACATAAATAAGAATATGTATACTTTCTCCATTTTTAACACAAATGATAGCTTTATTCTACGCAGTTTTCCACCTTATGCATATGTTTTTACAACTACTAAAAGGTTCACAGTTGTGATACATTCTGTAAATTGTATTTCACTTTGTATTTTGCCATAAGCATTTCCCATGTTTTTACCACAGAGTTTTCATAAACGTCATTTGAAATGGCCACATAGTAAGTATTTCATTGTGTATATTTGTGATAATTTGCTTAACCAGCATAGGTTACTGTTTCACATTTTGACCCCCTTTTTTTCCTTCAATTACAGATACATTTGGGATGAAATTCTTTGTGCAAAGAATAACTCCTATCCAGTTGGTCCTGGGGGAGCTTGGATAGACACCCTCAACAACAGCTGCCGAGAGCCCAGAGCAGCCCATGTTCTTTCCCTTCCTCAGTCCTGTTGTTCAATTCCTTTTGAGTTTTGGGGAAGACTCTGTTAGATACTAATCTTCTTCTTCTCTTCATAAATAAAGAGGCATATCTAGCTTCCAACAAATAAGGCTTAACTAATACATAAAACAGTGAGAATGAGAGAAACAGAAGATGACACCTCCGTCCAGCAATGTGTTAATTCCATATTAGATAGAAAAAAAATGGGATTACCCAATGAGGCAAGTAGAAATGAAAAAACAAAACAAAACAAAAACCTACCTAACCCTGATAAAATGGCAAAGGAACATCCATGGAAAATAAATACTACAGGAGAGTCATTCTTGCTCCAGGAGGAAAAATGATTGGAAAAAGAGAAATATTTCATTGAAAAGCTCTCTTAAAGTCTGGAAACTCAAACAGAAACAGCTGAGAGTGCATGATCCACCTTCCACCTCTGAAGAAACAGGCTTGGAAAGTATCAAACAGAAAGAGTTCTTGGTCAGAAACTTTTTGAGGCAGATTCACCAATCTGAGCAAACTCATAGTGCCCTAGTTCATCTCTAGGGAAATTCTAGAGCAGAAGCCAGTCTATCACTGCAGTGTAAAGAGATGAGAAACGATTGAGCTCAGTTTGAGTTGCAGAGATCCATAGAGAAAAACATAATTCTGGAACTGTTGGGGAATGCCCAGTTCTTATGGTGGGGTGGGTGAGGATAGCAAGAGCCAATGAATTCCCTCCTCAAGAGAGGGGCCAGAGTTACTGTCTTCTAATCCAATATTAAATTCAGCCTCAGAGAGCCAGTCGACCAGGGGTTAGAGGAAAATTGAAGCCTTAATTATTTGGGATAGAGTTCAAAGGAAAGGGGGCCTCAGAAAAGACTTGGAGATCGGAGGGGAATACATGTCATCTATTTACTAGCATGCTGAAATAGCAGAACTTGTAAGATACAGTCATAAAGAAACTATAATTTTGCTCTCTCACACCCTCACATGGTCCATAGGAAATCGGCAACTTCGATCCATTGTAAATGGGAGTTACTTCCAAAATGTTTCCAGAGATTGCACTACTACAGGTCAATCCAGTCAGTATCTCATTCCTTAGATTTCTCAGTCATGAATAGGATACTAATACACCATGTCTAACAAACTCTAGGAGACACATTTAGTCCCAGAAGCCATTCTTCACTGGGCTCCAGGGAAAGGAGTACCTCATCCCTCCCATGGGTGGGTGAAAATTCTCACAGAAGATTTTCTCATCTCCTATTCCAATTCTTGGCTGAGCACTCTCAACTCCTTTATAGGTTGGAGGTGTCTGGTGAGCTAAGGAGTATAAAGCTGGTTCTTGACCACTTGTTTGGTAATTCATAGTTTGGTGGCCTTGCACTAATGCTTTCATATGTGGTGTGATCAAAATATAGTTAACTTTAGTCATTTTTAATAATTGATAGGCACTTGCATATGTAATTAGTTCACATTCAAATTCACATCAGTTTTAGAGTTGCTTTTTAGCATCTAAAATACTGAGAAACTTGTGTGATATCTTATTCTAGGAACAATACAGCCTAGAAGGGTCTTGAATTTTCTTGAACGTCATTTTTACATCAAAGGGGCTGCATGTTCTTGAAGATTTAAACTTTCAGGTTGGAAGTGTATTTTATTTTCCAGAGGAAAACATCCATACCATTTTCTAGAGGAATAAGGAAATGAAATGCCACAAGTGAGGAAACAATTTAGGTTGGGGCTTGTGTAAGTATGTGTAAGTTACTGGATGTCTATGAGATAAATCTGTGTGGGAAGATGTCATTTTGGGATTACATTTTTACGTTATGAAAGAGCAGGAAGGAGAGAGATGAATAATTGACCCTTGCCATTTTCAGTTTCCACAGCTTTCTCCTGCAAGCAGATGAAATGCATGAATACTAAACGCACACACTACACTGCTCCTCGGCAGATGTGGAGTATATTCTAAAGGGACCCATTCAAAGAGCATCACCCAAATCGCTTATTTATTTTGCATCCCTTAAGCATGTCTCAGTGCAGTTCTACCATATTATCATGTACAGGTTTACATAAGTCTCTGTAATTGCTCTTTTGCTGTTTCAGCCCTGGACAAACCTCACTTTGAGCAAACCTCCTATACAACTCAGCTTGAGCAAATTTGTAAATTGAGGTTGGAATATTATTTGTCTAACATAAAATAACTCTTCAGTTTACAAAAGAGTCACTATGAATTTCCTCTGATAGTAAATATTCCTCAGTGTAGTTTAAAAAATTAATTTTACACAAGACTGGTTCAAACAACATATTTTTAGTATTTTGGAGTTTTCTCAGAGGACACCGGGGTACACACAGTATTGAGATGCCCCAAGTATCTCACGGGCAGTGGGGGAAGCGAGACAGGGAGGGCATATGCAGACCCTTCCTGGACAAACTTGAGACTAGCCCTGTCTTTGAGGGCTTGTGCAAGTAGCCAGGGGTGACTTGAAGGATCCCACTTGAGCAGGTAGGGAATATGAGTCAGAAATGTTTGCTTATTAATGTTAATATCCTCTCACTTGTCCCCACAGAGAAGATGGGAGTGAAGAGGAGAAACTGGGGATATTCAGAACATGTGTTTTAAGGGGTTTCTTTCCCTCTGGGTCTTGTTTCTTGACCAGGATCATTTGCTTTTAAAACC
The DNA here is from genome assembly GCF_021613505.1 of Equus quagga. Taxonomy (NCBI): domain Eukaryota; kingdom Metazoa; phylum Chordata; class Mammalia; order Perissodactyla; family Equidae; genus Equus; species Equus quagga. Next base: position 50,871,758 of record NC_060280.1, on the reverse strand, counting down.
TTGTCCAGATCTGGCAGCTTGGTCAGGATCTAATGGCATCACATAAATAAATAAGCAAGTTGAGATGGACACATGGAGCCCCAGAAGAACAAGCCATGTCTTGTTCTAGCTTGAAAAGTGGAAGAAACAGCAATTGCTTCTTGAAGACAGGGACAATGTCCTCACAAGTGGTCACTCAGTAACTGTTGCTTCGTAAAAGAATTGCTGAATCAAAGGGCATGCGGCAGACAGTCTGATAAGATGTCAGCCCTGTCTCTGATGTACAGCATCAAATTCTCCGAACATGAGCTTGTGGAGGATAGAGCCTCCCTGTGTGACTTTTAGCCTCTCCTTCCTCTCACTGTCTCTGGTGTCTCCCTCCTGTCTCCAAGTACCTAGGAAGGATTGGATACCCACTCTGAGCTTAATAAATGATTGTCTAGGATGATCAGATTAGAGTCATTTATTTATAACCATTAAAAATGTCCACGAAATATTGTTGGTACCAGTCTACTTCTGAATTTTAAGAATTACATAAGACCTATATGTGCAATTTAGAAAAGAGTAGAATAAGATAAGTTATAAAGAAGAAAATCATTCACTGTGGCACTCAGAGATAGTAAGGTAGATATCTCTTTGTACGAAAATGGGATCACACAGTACATATTGTTTGTGCCCTGTTTTTTCTCTTTATGAGAAACTATGAACATATTTTTTGTAATGTAATCTTAGAAGTATTCTATTAGTGTAATGTCTATCTCTTATGCTCTACACTAACCAAGATTAATCAGCTACAGATTTTTTTAAAACTAAAATTGGTTCCTTTCCTGCTCCTAATGAATCACTACCATTTATTATGCCTCTGGGATCCGGCAAACATTGTCAGTTCTGCATGTGCTATAGAAAAGAAATGGGTTCATCTAAAGAGGGAAGTTAAGTTTTAAAATCGAGCTAAAAGTACATGAAAGAATAGCAAACCCTTGAAGGAAAGCTGAGCTTCAGTGGCAAGAGAGCCATAGTGGAGAATGTGGCACTGCCACTATCTTCCCCCTCCCTGGAGCACCAGGTGCAGAGAGAGGCACGGAGCTGCACTCTCTTCATGTGGAGAGAGATACCAGGAGTGGGGAAGAAGCAGCTTCTCCTAAATGTGACATTCATTCAAAGGGGATATATGGGTTTCAATGAATTTGTGAGTGTGGTCCGAATGCTAAGGTCAAAATCAGAACCGCCCCAGTGTAAGTTTGTGAAATGAGAGCTGGGGACGCCTGGGAGAGAGCTGGACTTTGACCAGCACTGTAGAGCTCGAGGTGGAGAGCTTGGACTCCAACCTCCAGCAAGGATGTGGCCTCAAAGTTTGGACTTTGTTCAATAAACAGAGAATCTTTTCTTTAAAATGTACATTTCAGTGGTTTTTAGTGTGTTCAAAGGTGTGCAACCCATCATGACTATCCAATTTCAGAACATTTTCATTACTCCAGACAGAACATATGTTGCAACAACATAGATGGACCTAGAGGATATTATGCTAAGAGAAATAAGTCAGAGGGAGAAAGTCAAATACCATATGATCTCACTCAGAAATAGATGGTAAAAACAACAACAAACACATAGAGACACAGATTGGATTGGAGGTTACCAGAGGTGAATTGGGGAGAGACGGGGGTGAAAGAGGTGATTAGGTACATCTGTGTGGTGATGGATTGTAATTAGTCTTTGGGTGATGAAGATGATGTAATCTACACAGAAATTGAAATATAATGATGTACACCCAAAATTCATATAATGTTATAAACCAATGTTACCACAATAAAAAAAAAAGACAGGCAACGAACATAAAAAAAATAAAGTCTACTAATTAATTTTAAAAATGCATGGATTATTAGTTTTTTGTTTTTTTTTTAAGATTTTATTTTTCTCCTTTTTCTCCCCAAAGCCCCCCGGTACATAGTTGTATATTTCGTTGTGGGTCCTTCTAGTTGTGGCATGTGGGACGCTGCCTCAGCGTGGTCTGATGAGCAGTGCCATGTCCGCGCCCAGGATTCGAACCAACGAAACACTGGGCCGCCTGCAGCGGAGCGCGCGAACTTAACCACTCGGCCACAGGGCCAGCCCCAATTATTAGTTTTTAGTGTGAATGGTGTTTTATCCCTGTGTGTGAATAGGGAGTGGCATACCAAGAATTTGGCTATTTTCCTTTATTCCCCCCAGCTTCATTGAGGTATAGTCAACAAATAAAAGTGTGTATATTTAAAGTGTACAATGTGATAAATTGGTATACATATACATTGTGAAAAAATCACCTCATCAAGTTAATTAACACATCTGTCACCTCACATACTTACTCCCTTTTTTATAGTGAGAATGTCTAAGATCTGCTCTCTTCCCAAGTTTCAAGTATACAATACAATATTATTAACTATAGTCACCAAGCTGTATGTTAGATCCTCAGAACACACTCATTTTATCATTGAAAGTTTGTACCTTTTGATCAACATTTCCCCATTCCCTCCACCTCAAGACCTTGGCAATCACCATTCTACTCTTTATTTCTACAAGTTCTACTCCCCCTTTTTTTTTTTAATTCCACCTATAAATGATATCATACAGTATTTATCTTTCTGTATGACTTTCACTTGGCATAATGCCCTCCAGTTTCATCCATGTTGTCACAAATGGCAGGATTTTCTTCTTTTTTATGGCTGAATAATATTCCAATGTGTAGATATACAAATTGGATATATGTATATGTCTGTCTATATCTATGTATATATACACCACATTTCCTTTATCCATTCATCCATCGATACTTAGGTTGGTTTTCATATCTTGGCTATCGTGAATAATGCTGCAATGAACAAGAGAGTGCAAGTATGCTGATTTTGTGTCCTTTAATACATACCCAGAAGTGGGATTGCTAGATCATATGGTAGTTCTATTTTTAATTTTTTGAGGAATCTCTGTATTGTTTTCCATAGTGGGTATACTAATTTACATTCCCACCAGCAGTGTAGAAGGGTTCCCTTTTCTTCCCATCCTCACCAACATTTGCTATCTCTTGTCTTTTTGATAATAGGAGTTTGGCTCTTTTCTCACTGCTGATTGGAGTGATCACCAGTTCCACACAGAAGCCAGGCATGAGGAAAAAGGCAGTCCAAGAATTATTGCTCTTGCCTCAGCTCTGCGTGGGTACCTGGCTTCCATTAAGTTTGTATCACTGGCTAAATAAAATGGAGCACACAGTAAGCATAGGAGAGTGCGTGGTCTCCTCTCCCACACAGTAACCTGGAACGCTGCAGGTAATATTCTTTCCTTTAGAATAGTAAGAATTATAGAATAATGCAAGTTGGTTTGAGGAAGCTAGGAAATAGACATTAGCATAAAGAAGAAATTAATTTATTTCCACATAAAATAGACAGCATTGTTTATATTTCTTTGTACAAAACGTGAAATCATACAGTGCACTTTATGTTCCGCTTTTTTCTCTAATCAATGAACTGTGAATATATTTCAGAGGCATCTGGTTAGAATTATCTACTAATGTGGCACTGTTTTGTCTTTATGTTCTCCTGTAACCAAATTTAATAATATTAAGACTTTTTTCCCCTGGAAGAAAAAATAGGGGGTGCAGTTCTCTTTCTCGTCCAAAGCAGTCACTTCCATTTACTTTATCCTGGGGTCGAACCGTGCTAGCCTTACATGAGGCACATAGGACTGGATCTCACCTAAAGAGACGTGCTGACACTTAAAAATAATAGTGGGTCTCTCTGGAAATGGTAGGGAACCTCAAAAGGAAATGGGAAGCCGGGAAGAAAGAGTTTGATTTTGTTATAGGATGAAAGGAGCTAGAAAAAGGAAGTCTGGGGTTTCATTGTGGTGATAGAGCTTACCTGAAGCCTGGATATTTTGAAAGTGGAGAAAAGGGTAAGTCTAGAGATGCTTATGGTGTGGAATTCCCAGGCCCTATTGCCCTAGCACCCCGGCACCAAGGTTGTGATAACAACCTGAGGTTAATGGACACTTGTTAGTGATGATCTATTCAATTGGCGATTTATCGTGATTATGATTATGTGATGTGCTCTGTTTCAAAGGTAATATTTCAGCATCAAAATTTTAAAACTATCCATATTGCATGTTCATTTGAGAATAATTAGAAAATGTAGATAATCAAAATGATAATAAATATTCATTATGTCTCTTTAAAGAGGTGTGAAAATATCTCTTTTTATAAAAATGAGATGATAAATTCTTACTATTGGTCTTCTGGCTTTTCCTACGTTAATAATCTATGAATATGTTTTCAGTAGCATAGTTTTGGGGAAGTGCACTATCAATTTGGCATTGTCTCTCCTTACTTTTAATTCCAGCCACAGCTAATCAGATGAAGACATTTTCTGGATGGAGTGAGCAGGCACACTTCCCCTTTATGCCTCTGGTCAGTCACTAGCATTCAATGTGCCATCAGAATCCAGTAAAGAGCATTCGTTCTGCCTAGTTAGAGAAAGAATGAGACCACCTAAAGAGGGATGTGGAAGCTAGAAACAAAAAAAAAGAACCCAGCTGGAACTGTAGAAGAGCATCAGAAAGAACTGAATTCTCGAAAAGGGGGTGGGGGGTTGATCTTGCTGCATTAGGAAAGAGAAATAAAAAGGGAATGGGGCTCTCTGCTTAGAAGTAAAGGTTACAGAAGGCATAGGAATTTTTAAAATGAGGAAAAGCAAAATATTTTATATGAGCACATGACAAAGGGTCATTGCTTCATGAGAAGCTGTCAGCATGCTTTGGGTGGCATCACCTTTGAGGTACACTATTACTGTGGTGGTGTTTCTTTAACCACTATTAACTAGGACAAGATCTTTTTTTCTGAATTGGATAGGCAGCCATATTTTCACTTTTTGCCCCCAGCCGGTCACTACCATTCACTTATCCTCAGGTGAAAGCAAACCATTGTCAGCTGTGTGTTTGGTAAGGCAAGGACTGCTCTGTCTTCCAGGGGCATGCTGAAGCTGTAAAACCCAGCTGGAGCCTCTAAATGGGCGGAAGAACACTGAAGGGAATGGAACACTGAAGGGAATGGAACACTGGCAAAAAGAGTGCGGTCAGAAAACAGGGTGGATAAGGGGAATCCTGGGCTTTCACTGTGGGTAGTGAGGATTACCGCAAACCTGAAGCCCCTCAAAGCTGACTCAAGAGTAGGTTTAATGGAGAAGCACATGGCAAAATCATCGGTCTCCACCTGCATCTTACCTAGCACAGTATTGTGCACATACTCGGAGGTCAACGAACACTTAGATTGACTAGGATAATGGTGGTTTTAAAGGTATTATGTATATTTATAAATGACTGCAGTGAATTTAGGGAGCTGTTGGACTCAGTGTCAGTGTTACTGGGGGAAATGGATTTCTGAACCACATCCTAGGACCAAACTAATGATCCGAATCACATCAAGTGTGGCAGTGGCACAGCAAGAATTTAACTCTTTATTTATTCCCCAGCTTTGTTAGGATTCTCTTTGGTCAGCAGGTGTTGCAGGACAGCTGCATGCTCTGTAGGGAACCCGGGGGGCAGGGACAAGCCCTGCTGAGGTCGGTGGCATCTGTTCCTCCCTGTGCAGCTATCTCACGTCCATTACTTCTGAATTCTTGGCCGGTAAGTTGAGAAAATACAGCAGGGTGTTTGCATGTACCTGGTCTCTTCCTGCCAATAGATAACTCACCTGCAGTTATCACTTTACCTTTTTAATGTTTAAAGCAGCACAAATAACACAGGTTTATTTAAGGAAAAGAAACAAACCAACCAGGAAACACGGACTAGCAAAGAGAAAAATTATTTGTGGTGACCCAAATTAAAGATAGCGATAAAGGTATATTTTCACAACTGGAATCGTCTTGTATATACTGTTTATATCCTGCTTTCTCTCTTAGTATGGACTGGGACTATCTTAGCCCTGGTATCACATTTGAATTGCACTCAAAACTGAGGGCTGTTTCTTCTTTATGCTCTTCTCTAACCAATAGTACCCACTGTAAACTTTTATTTTCCTGTGGAGGCAGTCATAATTTCCTTTCCTGTGCCACGAAAGGCAATAACACCCACTGTCCTCAAGATCAACAAAACAGTGTTTGAGAAAGAATGGGGTCCTCTAGAACTGAGTTCCCGTGGGAACCACATAGAGAGGGTAGCAGAATTACAGAGGGGAAAAGGACGATAAAAGAGTCAGTTCTTTCTGCAGCAGGAAGGAGGGGCAGAGAAAAGAGACTGGGCTTTTCCTGGGGTAGTGAAGTTTATTCCAATTTCAGACGGTGCAAAAGCTGCAGAGAGTGAACCCACTGCAGAGGCCACATGGAAGAGATTTTCCTCTCTGCCTGGGAGAATATCGGGTCACCAGCCAGAAGCCAATGAACACTTATGGACAGTTATGATGGAATAACGTGTTCAGAGAGGTCATTTTTTCATAATCCCATGACATAGGGATGTCTTACTTTCACACTTCTAAAATTATACAAGTAATACATACTAATTTGAGAATAGAGGTATATAATGAAGGAAATCATTATTCTGTATGCTGTCCACTAACAATAACAATGTATTTCTTTTTTAAAACTGAGATCACGTTGTATATTCCATTTTTTAAGACTTTCTCCCTCTTAATATACTTTTTCAGCTGCATAATGACTCATTTTTCTATTTCATCTGAAACATGAAAATGGAGAGAAGTCTATAAACTCCAGCTGCCCCAGTTCCTTAACTTACTGAGTCTTGATTGTTCAGTTCTTCCTTCAATTCTGTGAGATAATCCAGGACCCTTTCAATAAAATCTTCCTTCTATTTAAGCTAGGGAGTCACTTTTTGGTGTCTGATACCAAGAAAACCTTAAGCAATATACACAAGAATCATGTGAAAGATAAAGAAAAACAGAGGAAGACGCTCAGGTGTAGTAAAAAGTGCTGCTCTCAATGGGACACGTCGAAGTTACAAAAACAAAATGAAAAACAAACTCTTATCTGAAACTGCATGAAAAAGAGAGAGAAACTTACAGAGAAATGGAACCCCTTTAAAAAGAGAATTAGATCCTGTGGCAGCAGGGAAAGAAATTAGACATCCAGGAGGCAAATGCTATCTAGAGCTTAAAATAATCTACAAAAAAAAAAAAAATAAGGAAGATTTTGGGGAGGAGTATATGGTCTAGGACTTTATAAGGTGTGAGAAGAACCAAACACAGCAACCCTCGATTAGAAACTGGGGATTCTTCAGGTGGTGAAACTTTGGACGTGAGACAACATTGATTGGATGAAATGCCAGGGAGGGGTTGGGGCCTTGGCCCAGATAGCGCAAAAGAAGACAAGAGTGAGAATTACCGGTTTCCTCAAAAAAGATTTTTCTTTAACCTTTCTGTATTTTGCAAATATTCTAAATTAAGTCTGAACAGAGCAAGAGGCTCTGTTTCCTTTAAGATAAAGTGGACAATTTTAATTAAAATTTAAAAGCTCACTAAAAAAATTAGCTTACAATTGCCACTTCAGAAGGAAGATCTTGTAAATATATCAGCTCTTAGATAACTTGTCACATTTCTCACAATTTTTTTCTCATTTAGTTTTGTTAAAGAAATGGGGAGACCATTTTGAATTAAACTAATATTTATATGCAGAAAAAATTGGATGCATTAAATCTCTGGAGTACGTCCCTCTTCTCCTAAGACAAAAAAAAATTTCCAGGGCGAAAAGAGATCATATGTGGATGCTTTTACATTGTGTGTATGGGCTGTGACCCTAAATTTGTCCATTATACTGTCCTCAAATTCAGGTCTTGAATGACTGCCTCTGGTTGGTCTGTGTCGTATTCTATCAAGTTTTAAGCTTGTTACTGTATTTACTGCCAATCAATGTTCAGAGTTTGCTAGGGCACTAATGGATCTTGACCAGTGATCTCAATTCTTCAAACTCCTCAGCCATTATATTGTATACTTTTGAAACAGGTATTCATCTTTCCTGGTTGGCATAGGGGACAGCACATTCATAGAGAATAAAGAGTCATGAAGCTAAAATAGACTTCTGACTGTCAGTCTGCTTTTCAGAAGCAGTTACTATTATTGGGCTCAATTCCACTGGTAAGGTAGAGAGTTATGGGAGTTTTGGAACAGCAGTTGAATAGAAAGTTACATGTCTGTGGAGTTTGCATTTACTTCTGTTTCTCCTCTAAGATGTAGTGTGGACAATAATGAGAGTAATGGATCTAGTGACTTCCTTTGAACACATTAACTTTGAAATGGGGAGAAGAAAGATGAATGGTCACTGGAGCCTCTTTGAAATCCCAGGCTAGGGAAAAGGGATAGGAAGTGGGAAAGGAGCAGGGGAGGGAGAAATCTAAGGATGGAGAGTAGGTGATTTATTTCATTTTTCCAGGTAGAATTCCCCAGATAAACATGAGAAAAAGAAAAGGAACTTTAGGGCCAACCCCAGGGGCCTAGTGGTTAAGTTCAGCACACTCTGCTTTGGTGGCCTGGGCCCAGTTCCTGGGCATGGACCTATACCACTTGTCTATTGGTGGCCATGCTGTGGTGGTGGCTCACATGCAAAAAGAAGAAGATTGGCAGTGGATGTTAGCTCAGGGCTAATCTTCCTCAGTAAAAAAAGAAAAAAAAAGAAAAGGAACTTTAATTCTCATGAGCAATATTATTTTTAGCTTGAGTTAATTAAAGCCATATCAGAAATTGACTATGTTTTATAAGCATTTTTTGGTATGGTTTTGTGGATTTTCTTTTACTTTACAGTTTATGTTGCATTTGAAGAGTTCCAACCTTGTCTCACTGAGGAAAAGGGAAAGGTGATTTTCCATTCCTTCAAGCTTTATGATTTAAAATTGTGCAAGTCAAATCTGCCAGCAGATCCAGGGGCCTCATTTAAGCATCAGAGGTTAAGTCAAAAGCTCAGAGACTAAGTGCAAGGACGGATTTTAAGGCAAGAAGCATGATGGAAACTGCATAAAAAGAGCCATTTTTTCCTCAGAATAGGATTGGGATGCCCAGAATTCCTTTTTTTCAGGTGCTAGTGTCCATTGTACACAGAATTACTTTTAGAGTAGATTTATTGCCTAGCATGAGGCTGCTTCTGTGGATTATCTCTGGGAAGAGGTAGAATGGTCTTCTTTAAATTTATGTCCACATCCTTCCTTGGTTAGCCTCCTCAGCTTTTATGAGAAGGTCAACACCACCTCCAACACAGTTAATTATTAGTTTACTTTGCTCTATAGCTAATTGGCATCAGAAAGTGACTCTCCCTCAAGTGCTAGTCAAGCAGTATAACCTTAAACCCATAGTTGCCAGATAGCTACCAATGCCTCTCAGGATACGCTGTACATCCATTTATGTAGAAACTTAAAATCCTTTTGTGGATTATCATTCCATCAAAGACTAGGTACCTGGACTGTATCGTTGGCTTCCTATAGAGCTGTTTTTACTGAATTATGCTTTCCTGAGGGTGCTGGCTGTGTAGTGTGTAGGTTGGCATAATCAGATCGGATGTGTTCTTCCTAAATAAAAGCTAACAACTGGTTAGCTTTATTGGTTCAGGCCTTTTGCCCCAATCTTTTTTTGCCATTCAAGGAAAGGGATACTGAACCAAACTATTCTGACCCAAGAACATTGGGTTGGCATCATTTCAAACTCTGATGAGTCATGGGGCTCTTCAAGTACTTACACTTTTCTCTGGGTTTAGGACCCAGACTGTCCTTCCTAGTCCATAGGTATGCTGTACCTCCTCTCTTCAGCCATCTCTCATCCCTGGGCAAAGAGGGCTGCTAAGAAAAGTTACCAAGACTTGGAAATAAGGCAAGGATGACTGGATGCCCCTTTGATATCATTCTGGAGTGTTGTCCAACAGACTCACCAAAGGATTATCTAGTTCTCCAGGGAAATATACCATTGTTTGATTTACTATTTGTTATTGATTGGGACCTGGACTCTGTGTAGTTAGAAAACTGATAAATTACAAATGATTTTTACCAGTAGAAATTAAATGCATTCTTTCCAGTAGAAGTAAAATGAACCCAGAGATTTTTAATTGCCTTCTAGGACATCAGCCAATTTTTACAAATCTAATTTATCAAACTTGTTTCATCACTCCTTCCCTGACTGACTGTATAAACCTCTGTTCTGCAAATGCTCTTTGAACCTGCTTTACCATCCTGCTGGTTGCATGATTAATGAGGTAAACAAATCTTTGACACACGGTCACCATGTATTTGAATGAGAGTTGTTATTTTTAACAATTGAAAATTACACTTTGACAAAGCCTTTCTTTATCTGCTCTCTGAGGTCCATCTTACACGATTTCAGGGCTTCCATTGTCTCTCTTCTAAAGTGCTCTCCTTTCTTGGATCCCTGCAAGCCATATATTCTTGCTTCTGAAGATTTTTGTGAAAGGCAGAATGATGTCGTGAGCAGAGAATCAGTTTTAGAGTCAGACAGATTTCAGCTGGAATCATAGCTTCCTGACATACTAGTTTTGCAACCTTGAAAGATCACTTAACTTCTCTGGTCATATTTTTTTCTAAGATCGAATGAATTGCATGTGTTGCAACAATTAAATTTCTCGGTTTATTAATTTGTGAAGTGAAGAAGTCAAGTTAGTTAATTTCCAAAGTCCTCTTCAGTTCTAAAATTCTCTGATTCCAATATTTAAGAGCTTCCCATTCTCATTTGACTTTTTAAGATGTCGAAGTTTAAATGTGCAAAGTTCATTTCTCCTGGTTCAATACTTGGTTACAGAACACAGCAGTAGGTTGAGCAGGAAAAACTCAAATATCCTACACAAAGCAGGCTCATAAAGTCCTAGGAGGCTGGGTCACCAGGCAATCTCCAGGTCACTTTCAATTCCACTTATTAAAGTACCAGTTGCTTCCTTAGAGTTTAAATGTAAGTATCTAACAATTCAGGGGTCTGGTGTCTAACCGTAAAATAAAGATAGCTTATAGATGAAAAACTAATAACAACTGGGACCAAAGTCCACTGAAAAAAAAAAAAAACCAAATGAGCCTAGTTTATTCCTGGGACCATGATACCATCTTCACAGACAGGCCTTGGCAGATGGTGTTGTTTCAGGGAATTATACAAAAATGAGACTCTCTAACAAGAAATTATTTTTTTCCATTTGTTTGGGCTCATAAAACTAATTTTAAGATTTCCTTATATAAAACTCTAAAAAAGGGGATATTTTATCATGTTTGTGAGCTTAAAGTCTGTCTGTATAATAATTTTTTACACTAATACCAAAATATATATTTTTTTCAGTTTTTTTCTTTTGCTGAAGACGATTAGCCCTGAGCTAGCATCTGTGCCAATCTTCCTCTCTTTTGTTTGTGAGTTGCTGCTACGACATGACTGACAAGTGGTGTAGGTCCGCACCCAGGATCTGAACCCGCAAACACGGGTGGCCGAAGTCGAGCACACTGAACTTAAATGCTATGCTGTGGGACAGGCCCCCCAAAATATATTTTAATAACACTCTTTTATCAATAGTGGCATAGTGTTATCCTGATAACATTTCTGACCTTAGTTAACTTGGTTTCATTTTCTGAAGTAATTTGAAATTATATTGCAAAGCAGAATAGTAATTATAATAATGACCTAAATATTTCCAAAGACTTAATTGTATAACTACAAAAGCTGATGATTTCCTGGATGTAAGGCATATGTGAATGATAGGTCTATTTTCACATTTTACTAGTTTGCTTAAACTAGACAGAAGTTAAAATCTTATCAGAACAAAATCATGAAGGGATGTTTGTGAAACAAGTTACAGGTCCCACTCACAGTGGAGGGGAAAAGATTACACAGGGGCATGAATACCTGGAGGTGGGGATTTCTGGGGGCCGTTTTAGAGTCAGCTCAGCACAACTGACAAATAAAAAGTGTCACAAAGCTTTACCTATGATTAAATTACAGAGATGTAACATTTTCCAATGAAATCATTCTGTCTGAAATTTGAGTGCTTTCTCTAGTATTTCAACTTGACTGACCATACAACTCAGCAACTATATTAACTTAGATACTCTTCCCTTTCCCACGTTTAATTATTTGTTTAGCTGCAAATATCATAGGAAGTAATTTTTTATTCCAAAGTTCTAGCTGGAGACCTTTTTAAATAGCTCCTTTTCCCCAGTGGCAGTAGCTTTAAATAGATATATTAACTCACATTTATTAGTATCAACTCATCTCTACCCAGTTTGTGCCAAGGAAAATACTCTTCTCAGATTTGTTCTGCCATGCATTTTCATTCCCAAAGATAAATGAAAAATCGATTTTACTTTTAAAATTTCCTGAAGTCCTCATGCATATGGTTAAGTTGGCTCATTTATGATGGTATTTGAATCAACTGTTGCATGAAAGATGCTGTTTTATATTACTATAAGGAAAATGATTTCCATGGAGATGAGTCTAAAATTTTCTTAAAACAGGATAATCCCCCAAGTTTGTCCCTCTTATTTAATCATATAGCAAATCTAAGTATTTTAGGATGTTAGCAGGGCTAGTGTGGACTGAGGACTAATAGCCATGATAACTTGGGAGCTGGGGGTTGTGTGTGCCAAAAGGACAGAAGCACCTATGTGGAATCGTGATCTATATGATAAAAAAAATGCCTGTAGAGACAGAATTGTGGAATCAAGAAAGCACAGAATGTCAAAGCTGGAAACTTTTACATCTTCTACCCCAGCCCTGGGTTTTTTATTCAAAGTTTTATGTGAACAATTTGATGGCTTATCGTTCACTGCAGAAGATCCACCGAAATGCATTTGACGTACTAGAGAGGAAGTCAAATTGGTTAATCTTCAATGAAGAGAAGTGTGTGCATTCCTCCTTTTGTTTGAGAAATGGTAAGATGTCAGCTACTTCGCAATCAGATCTTGCTTTGTTGCTGGATGACTTCTGAGTCAAACCAACAGCATATAAATTTTAAATAAGAGCTTTATATTTACACTGGAAAATATATAATCACGCCATATTTAAAGTAGCTATTATGAACCATTTATTTTAACTCTTTGCCCATTTCTCAATTCCAAACATTTTCTAAAAAGTATTTTACCTTAGTTAAATGTGATACATAAAAGTAATACAAAGAACAGCTTGTAACGTTTTCTGTGTTTGGATTCCATGCTCCATAGAATACAGTTCCTTCTCACTTCTTTCTAAGATTTCTATCTAAAGTAGGGGAGAAATAGGCTATTATTCAAGATTCTATCATTTGGAAGGGACTGAAAGGAAGCAATCCAGAAAAAGAAAAAACTTTGGGTTTTTAAGTTCAGTTTACTGATTTTTAAAAATTACAATGAGGGGCTGGCCCTGTGGCCTAATGGTTAAGTTCAGCCCGCTCTGCTTCAGTGGCCTGGGTTCAGTTCCCGGGCATGGGCCTACACCACTCGTTAATGGCCATGTTGTGCACATACATGTATATAAAATGTAGCTTAAAAAACTAGTTTATTTCTACAGAGTGTTCTGCGTATTTTCCCCAAATTCAATAATATACTTGGTTGGTGGGTAAAGAGCTCACTCATTCTTTGAAATGATGACATGGTATTCCATGGTGCCATAATAGAACTAACTCCTTTTCCAATTCATTGATGGATATTCAGGATGTCTCCAGTTTTTCTCTGCTATATTGTATATGAGTTTCTTTTTATTTAGTGTAATCTGCCTTATAAGTAATCCAAGAGTAGTCACTAGGTAACTTCACATTACTCTAGTTGAAACAAAAATTAATTTGTAAAAAAATGTTTCTTTACTGTCTGTCATGTGCTGATAAAGCTCATTGCTAAGTACTTGGGAATCAAAGATGTATAATATAGAGGTTTACCCTTAAGGAGCTTATAATATAGTAGAGTGCTTTAAAGAGAGATGAGCCCAAGGTCTCAAACCTAATTATTATAATCTCATATTTTGATTTATAATTGCTATACATGCTGTTTTCCTGAACATATTATTTAAGTAGATAAAAATTAATAATCATAGATTACGTATCTATTGCTATCTACCCCATTACCACAAATTTACCAGCTTAAAACAACACACATTTATTACTCACAGTCTGTGGGTCAGGGATCTGCACATGGCTTACCTGGATCCTTGGCTTCCAACTGTCTCATGAAGCTGCAGTCAAGATATCAACCAGAGGTCTCATCTGAGGCTCTATTGAGGAAGGATCTGGTTCTGAACTCATGTGTTTGTTATGTCAACACAAATAATCCATAATCAACCTATAAATCAATATTGGGGTGAGTTTATTATGAGCCAGATCTGAGGACTAGCCTGGGGCCTTCTTTCCCCAAGGAAAGAAGGGCACCAACAAAGTGGGGTTTACAGAGTGGTTATATTGTATCCTGGAACAAGGAGCATACATCACATATGATAAGAATGTCCCTTTTACAATAGTCATGAGATGCTTTGCTGGCACAGCAGATTGGTGAACATAGTAGGTCGGTGGTCACAAGGTGAGTGGTGACATGGTGAGCACAGGAGGTCAGTAGTTAACTGTTAGTTTAGGGAGAAATGCTTATCCTTAAAGAAATGCTGACATGGGGGAGGTTACATCCCTATCTTTAGGGGCGTCATTCTTGTCTTCAGGACATAGTAAATATTTAAAGCAGATGTACAATGCATGCTCAACAGGCCGCGCCAGGCCCTTTTGGAAAAACAAGTTCAGGCCGAATTAATTTTAAGCCAAATGGCTTCCCCATACACTCCAATATATCCTATTACTTTCCATTTATTTATCAGTTAGCAGGGTTCAGTTCCTCGTGAACTGTCAGACTGAGAGACTCATCTCCTTTCTGGATGTTGGTTGGAGGTTACCCTCTGGTCTTTGCCAGGTGGGCCTCTCCAGATGGCGGCTAATGAAGGGTAGCAGAATATTCAGCCTCCCCAAAGATGCCGCTTTGATGTAAGAATTATTTTGGGCTCAGACAATTGAGAAAAAGCAGATACAAGAAAAGCCTTCTACCCTTTTCCTATTTGCCTAAAAGCAGGACATAAATTTGTAAAGTTGTTAACTCCTCCCCGTCTCTACTGGGAAGGACAGAAGTCAACCACCAGAGAAAGGTCTAGACCTTTATCAGCCCAAAGACGGCACCAGAAGAACCTACACAACAAACCTTACCAACTCGCTCTTATCTTCCATTAGTTCCCTGTGTATTTACCTTCCCACAATTTGCCACTCCTAGGAACTCAAATTCCTTTTCCTTTGTCTTGTCACTTCTCTAAAAATTTATTATTCTTTTGTCAAGATGCTATTTAGGCCCAAATTCTAACCACTCCTTTGAGCTACTCATTGTTGAGTGCTCCCATGTGTATGCAGGATGCATGTGTTAATAAATGTCTGTTTGTTTTTCTCTTGTTAATCTGTTTTTTGTCAGTCTAATTTATAGGGCCCCAGCTGGAGAACCTAGGAAGGTAGAGCGGAAAAGTTTTTTTCCTCCTTTACACTTATTTCATCAAAGCCAGCACAAGAGAATCAATAAAGAATTCTGCTAGTAAAACAGAAATTACAATCTTACGTAACAAAATGATATTCTGTTATCTTTGTTGCATTTGATTGGTTAGAAATAGGTCACAGGTCTCGCTCTCACTCAAGGCGAGGAGATTACGCAGGTGCATAAATACTGGGAGGTGGGGATCACGAGGAGGGGGTTGCATTTTAGAATCTGCTCCCCATAATTCACAAACAAAAAGTGTCACAAAGCTTTACCCATAATTAAATTCTAGAAGTACAGATAACATGCATAATAGCTGTTCAGAAACTAGAGAAAGCCCTGTACCAAAACAGATGAAAAACTATTTGTATGACTTAGCTCCAATTGCTTTACTTCTCTGGACTTATTTCCATATCTGTAAAAAGAGATAATTGGACAAGAGGACACCTAAGGTCCTAAACGTCTATAGTTGCAAAATTACTTTACTGAGCCTCAGTTTTCATAGTTATGAGATTTTATTTATTGTTATTACTTTTCAGGGTGAATCCAATGTCAGAGAATCTGCAAATAGAGGGAATTTATCATCTTTGAGATAGTCTCATTCCCAAAAGCCATTAAAAATAGTCACAATGTGACTAACAATTTTTTTGTTTGTGATATGTAGGTTACTGATTTAAGACACTGTTTCAGAGTGCCTCCTAGTCTTTGTAAAACACAAACACAGATCTCTGGGCAATGGAAAACCACTTCAGTACAAGCTACTGGCCTGGGTTTGTGAGCACTGTTTAAGAGTTCTGTGCCATCTGAGAATGGAGGGAAAAAAGTAGTTATATATTTTCCATCTGTTTTACCCAGAAAAAAGAACCTCTCTGATATGGGTACCCAGATACTTCCAAACTAAGGATGCAGAAAATGGGTCCCAGTGAAATTTAAGGGGCCTTACATAAGCAGAATCATAATCAGGAGATTGACTAGAAACCAGTATAAAGCCACAATATTTGAATTAGAAAGTGGCAAAGACAAAGAGCATGCATTGCATTGGCAGGTTCTGAAGAGTGAGGGACATTAGATTCTACCAAAACAACAGAAGAAACTGCTCACACAATGTCTGAATAAGCAAATGGGACAAAGTCTGCCTAAAAAGGGAGCAAAAATAAGTCAAAATTATTCTACTAGGTTATTTCAACACATTTTTTTTGGATGCATTCTTAAACTTGGAGCTGATGGGAAAGAATGTGTAAAAATAATTTCTAAGAAACAAATTCCACTTTCAAATCATCATTCTTTTACAAACTGCCTATTTTTCTGCATGTTGCTTTCCGGAAAGTCAGATTGACCTTCCCATCATGTCAATCAAAGCAATTCCATCTTGAATTTTAGATTTGATTGCATTCTCCTTGTTATGTTTCCTTAGTCACACCTCTGGATAATAAATCTGCAATCTCTTTCTGTGTGTTAGTTTTTGAACTTCCTTTCTCTTTTTTCCCTTGAGTTCTGCCATCCTGATTTATTGAAAAGTATTTGAAATGACATCTTGAACTTTTGCAGTTGAAGAATACTTCTGCCTGAGTCCTCTCTGGGTGTCAGGAGAAGCCCACTCTCCCTGTGGGACTGAATAAGTAGTGAGGAGAGCCAACAGGAATCTCCTTCGCCTGGCTCGCAGAGCCCTGCCTGCACTGGACCTGCACAGGCGCAACACTTTCCCTAAGTCAGCAGCTGGTGCAGTGACTCTGATGTGATCTTCATGTCTCCAAATCTAAGGTAGCTCTATTGCGTCAGGAAGCTGTCATGAAGCAGTATTTCCAGGAGAAGTTTCATGAATCAGAACAGCTCCAGACAAGCACTTCCACAGAACAGGTGGCTTTTAGTCTCTGTAGGTCCACACAGGCTCATTAGAGTCACATTTCGGCATTTCAATGGGTATGCTTCCAAAGAGACAAGCAATTGGTTTTGGAAGGGTCAACAACAGTGATTAAGGTTCTGCTTTAAAATGAGAAAAACACCAGAATTTTAGATTTAGAACAGAACTTTGGAGTTCAGTGCTTCTCAGACTTTCCATGCATGTTGTTAAAAGTTAGACTGAGGCGTATGAAACCTGTTAAGTGTTTATTTCAGCAGAAACCAATTCCAACAAGGGAGCGCCAAACGAGAAGTGGTTAGGAGTGCTTTGTCTATGCGAGCTTGGAGAAGGACTTTCATGGAGAAAAGATGGAAGCAAAGTAAGGAAATTACTGATTGGCTACGGCTCAAGGCCTAGTTGGCTGTTTGTGATTGGTTGTCCTTAGCGTTTTGATTTAGAAACTTTGAGGCATTTACAGGCTTAGATTTTGGTTTGCTTACTGTGGCTGCTACAGCATTAGAGTCCCGTCTGTCTAATGGCCTCCTGGTTTAGTTAATTTAACAATGTGACTCACTTGTGGATCTTGTTAACATGCAGATTCTAGTACAGTAGGTCTGGGTGAGGTCCAACGTCCTTCAGCATTTCTGGCAGGATCTAAGCTGACTACACTTGGAGTAGCAAGGGTCTAGTTTAATCCTCATTTTATAAGTGGATGGGGGTTGGGGATGATAAAGACGGTTTCCTGGAGTCAGGCAGATAGCGATAGAGCCAGAACTAAAAGCCAGGTTTACTGATTCTCAGGTAAACAGTTTGCCAAATATTTTATAACACCCTTTCTTCCCTCATAACATCCCTAATACTTAGCATCATTAAGGCTCGATATATGAAGATTTTTTTTTAAGATTGGCACCTGAGCTAACAACTGTTGCCAATCTTCTATTTTTCTTCTTCTTCTTCTCCCCAAAGCCCCCCAGTCGATAGTTGTATATTGTAGTTGTGAGTGCCTCTGGTTGTGCTATGTGGGATGCCACCTCAGCATGGCCTGACGAGCAGTGTCATGTCCATGCTCAGGATCCGAACTGACAAAACCCTGGGCCACCGAAGTGGAGCACGTGAACTTAACCACTAGGCCATGGGGCCCGCCCCCCGATATATGTAGATTTTGAAGGTACCCAACTAACTACTTATGCTAGAGGATGTAAATTTTAATCTTTGGACAATTTTGCTTCAATAACAGTCTTTTTCTTCCTTGGAAGGTAGAACTGAATTTTTAATTTTTCCTTCACTAACAGGTGCTTGATTATTTTGGAATCCCTTAGTCGATATAAAGCATAGGAAAGAAGTTTGAGAAATGAAACAATAAACCACGTGCATATAAGTGAGATCTTTGGCAAACCACACAGCTGAAAAAAATCCATATTTTATCTATGCCTCCTTCTTCTACGTGAACATTAATACATAAGCAAAAGAAAGAAGAGTGAAAGGCAAATGTGGGGATCAGAATTGGCCACCCCAAAATGTGTCTCTTTGGCTTGATAATTTTTAAGGACAAAAGACTCTGAAAGAAACTTTGACCTTTCCCCTAACTGCCTAAAAGAATTTAAGATAAAAGCCCTGTCCCCAGCACAGGCCATCACCATAGATAACTCTGGGAATGGTAGACTTCAGGGTCCTTGCTAAGACCATTTTTATCAAAGGTCTCTCTTAGGTCACGCTGTCTATAGATGGCCCAGCAAACATTTGATAAACAAATGTTTATCAAAAAAACCCCAAATGTTTCCATCTCCATGTGAATTGCCTTCCTCCCCTTTGAAGTCCCAAACCACTATCCCCAACATCCTCCTTTGTCTTTAGCTGAAGAAGGTATTGAAGGTGGTGGCTTCTGCCATTTTGGTGAGTTACTCAGCTTTCCTAAGTTTCTCCCATGTATACATGTTGTTAACTTGTTCAATTTTCTCCTGTTATTCTATCTCATGTCAATTTAATTCTTGGACCAGCCAGAAGGACCTAGAGAGTAGAGGAATATTTCTTCTTCCCCTACAGAACAATGAGAAAGGGAGGACTGGAAAGACACAGGCAAAGTTGTGAATTAGAATACTACTCTATCTCAGGAGCAAATAAACACATAGAGCAGAAAGGTTGTGAAAAGCATATATTTGAATGCCAAATCAAAAGTAGAAAGAGGGAAAGATAAAATAGAGCTCCATATCCTGGTGTGGAATCACATGTCAACTCTTAGAAACAACAGAGTTGATGTGAATTTGGCTTGAGGGTGCTGGTTGTCTAAAAATCCAGAAATTTAACTGTTTGCATATTGAGCATCACCCAGAAGCAGGGCTGAAAGTTCTTTTCAGAAAGGGATGTCTCCTTTTCTCCCACACAGGACCCAGTATAATTCCTATAAAGGAGCATACACTGATAAAGTGTTGAAAGTGATTTTCTGGGTCAAGATCTGCATTACAACAAATAAGGATTCAACCAGAAAAGTAAAATTTAAATGGCTTACTCTTTTTTCATAACCACAGTTCCTTTTGCTGCTGCCTAGATTGTTACACAAGCAAATAAATCCTTTTAATTGGCCCACCCCTGGGGCAAAGAACTCACCCAGCAAGTAATCATGTGGAAGAGTGGAGGCTGCAGAGGTGGGTGCATCCTGCTGAACAATCTTTGCTTTTATTTTACCAGCTGATTTTAAAAGGTAGCATTGTAACTTGGCATTAAATATTTAAGAATGATATTAAGGTAAGATTGATTCATTTAGCAGACATAATGGAGTGGGGAAGCCACATGGAGTGACTAAAGGGCTTCACAGTGGGAAATCTATGCTAGCAGGCATCAATCTGCACCTGGTAATGACCATGAATAGGCTTGCCGTCTTGCTATTTAAATAAATTGATGTGCAATTCATCTGCTGTTTAGAGCCATTGGAAATGCACTGCACTAACTCTATTCCTTGGCAAGCATCCCAATTAAGTGCCTGGGTCATTTATCAGAGTGCCAAGTATAGTTCAAGTTGCTACCAAGCTTTTACCACTTACCAAAATGGCAATTTGTTCTAAAAGGGTCTACAGGGGATGGGGGGAGCAGCAGGGTGTAGTAGAAAAGATACTGGACTCAGACAACTGCAGTTCCAGTCCTGATTTCTCCATTAGCGGCATATGTCATTGAATCTCCCCAAAGTTGTTTCTTTATCTCTATAATGGGAAGAAAAATATGCCTGCTTTACTTGTGAGGCACAAAACAACATAGTAAAAGTGAAAGCACACACTTCAGTTTAAAAAGTGCTATTCAAATTATGAGTTACTACTAACAGCATAATTCTTGCAGGGGCACCATCAGTGCCCGCCATTTATTTCCGCTAGTGTTCAACATTATTCTCTCTCCTCCCTTTTCTTGTCTTGATCAGACAATCTCAGAGCTGGGAGGAGAATAAAAGTGTCAACTTTTTAAAAGGCTCACACCTTATGAGATACATAGTTTTGTGTTTCTTGGTGCTAAAATGTTCAGACTAGTCTTGTAGTTTTATTAGCCACTTCTTGGTGATATATAAATCAATAAGAGAGCACTTTAAAAACACTTAAAATAGGTATGATCATAAAGAGCAGCTAGCTAATCTGAAAATTTTATTTATTTTATGATAAGACTTTTAATAGATTTCTGTTGATTCCAGTCATTTTGAAAAATGCCATTTTTTCTTCTGTCTTGCCCAGTTGGATGTGTTGGGTGACTCGGGTGAAGAATATGGAAATATGATTTATGCTTTTTAATTTTAGGGAAATATAACTCAGAACAAATTAAGTCCATGCTTTGCATTGAAATGGGAGGTCTGAATACAAAGTGCTTACTTTTCAATCATGAATTGTTTCCCATTGAAAAGTTTGAAAGAAGCAATAAGATGGGTTATAATCATTTGTGGTCCATGTTTCTCTGCTGATTCAATTAAACAAAGAACACAGTAGCCCACTAAAAGTCCATTGAGTTTCTATATTAAGAATTGTGTTGACTTAGGTTGTTTACCATTCTGATTCCTTCATTGTCTGCTTTTCTAATTATCTTGTTTATGTTATTGAGTACAATAATTAATAAGATGGTTGACTATAGTTTGCTAAATATTACTTTATCATTAATGTCTAATATACTTCAACATTCTCTATGATTAAACCTGATGATTGACTTAGTCAAATGAAGATATTTTCATTAAGGGCAAGCAGTGCAACAATAATTCATCTATATCCAGTGGGACCCTACGCAGTGTCTCCTTTATGTAGCAAGGTGATATTTTCCAACCCCTCTCACTATACTCTGGCAATTGCCATTATATGGGCTATAACTCAACTGTCTACTCAGGCTTCCACTATTGGCTTTTATCTTTCCTGGCTAACTGTCACCAGAATAATGGTTTCAACAAGAATCTAGTAGGTATCGAGTTCTTCTTGCTTAGGAACCAGCAGGGGCAAAATGCATTGGTTATATTGATAAAATTTAGTGAAAAAACAGCTGGCCACTCTTTTCCTAGATTTGCTTGGAACGGAATTTCTAATATTTTTCATTTGAACGTTCTTCGCAAGATATTAAGAAAGAAATAGTGTTAGTAGCTGATTAGGGAGATAGCAAGACATTGCTAAAATAAACTGCTGCCTACCTGGATTTTTGATATGAATAGATACTCAAATTTCTGACTAATCTTTTATGTATAATCCAGTAGAACTCACCATTCTCTTCTTTTACTCAACTCCTCCCCTTCGGCATACAGTACTGTGATTTTGTAGTCAAATTTTTGTTAAACTATAGTCCTCAAAATATGTGAAATCATGCCACTCATACAAATATAAAATGAACACATTCCAAGATTTTATTTAACTTGCTAATTAATAAGCAAAGCATTAGAATGCCATAACTCATTCAAAGGGTAATCTGAAGAACAGACCTCTATGAGCAATCAGGAATGATGAAATAAATTTGACCCTTTTCTGAGTTAGAAGTCCGTGGGGTGGTAGACAGTAAGGTGGAATTAAGAAGTTTATTAGGAATATTGTCTCCGAGCTAAACTGTAGTTTCTGTAACTGAAAACCTCTGAGGGGACATATGACGATTATAAGCATGAGTATTTGCCACCGAGGCTTTCAGTATACAGCTCAGAGCCTGCTGTGAAGTTCCATGCTCAGATACAGGACTTCTTACGATTCTAGGTGGCTAGTGAACTCACTGTCATTTATCTGTGCCTATCCAGTAAATTTCATGGATTCATAAATTACAGAATACATTTTATCTTAAATTTTAACTTTATTTGCCCTCACAGAGCAATAAAGTCAATAAAAGTGAGCTTCATTTACCCTCAGATAATTAAAATCTTGGGTTTTAATAGCTATTAGATGTCCAGATAGTCAATTGAATCCATTTTTAAAGTGCGTTAAAACCTCTATTATCCTGAAATAGAAGGGTACTTTAGCTGCTTAAAGGCAAAAATTCTGTGTCAGATGTTACAGACCAAGCCTACCTTACAATTCTGACCATCTGATCCTTCAGTTAGGGTTGCAACATATTTATATGCATTAAGTAGATACACACAGAAAATTCTTCTATTGTAATTTTCTGGAACTAATGATATACTGTGGGCATCTTAACTTAAGCTCCATTCTTAGGTATGTCTGCTGTCTCTAAAGCTGGGTTTTGTGAGAGAAAGATTTCCTAAGTGAGAACCTTTCCAAGTAAACAGAGGTGTAGAGAAGAAGAGTGCTTACAGTAACGTCCGTAGGAGTCAGCATTGTAATCTTAAAGAATAGCCAGGACCACTACAGTGACTTCGAGGGACCACTGCCCTCTTGAGGGCAAAAATATTTCAAAAATTGCGTTGCCTTGCCTTGCCTTCTAAATTTAAAAATAGGTTTAAAAAAATGCTTAAAATTTATCAAAATCTTTCCCAGTCCATTAAACAAAATAAGACTTAGCTCTGTATTGAATCATCTATATTAATCGAATCATTCAGCTTTTGGTGTAGGACTATTATAAAAAGTTTATAATTTGGGCAATCTGTAACTTATAACTTCAATATTGAGATTTAAAAAAAAAAAGTCACCTGTCTCACAATGTTCGAATGAATTCATATAACGTATCAAGGAAATAATTTTTGGTGAAAATTGATTGTTTTGAAATATGCCATCTAAAATTGCAATTAGAGGAAATTAATTTACAGTCTGTTCATATAAACTTGTTGACATAGATATTTTCAGCTTAGATAATTTCCCAACATGATGAGTGGTGACAAAAATATAATATTAAAAAATTGCAAATGAGTTCTGTTGTCTCCATTACTTATTTCCTACCAATAGATTGACTGAGCAGACCTGGCTATGTAGTTTTTTAAAATTAATAATTGTATGTGCAGATTACAAAGCAATTGAAGTCAGTGATACCTTCTATATAGTCCCAGTTAATTAAGTTCTCTGTGTGCTTAGTTTCCTCGTTCATAATAACTGATGCTTTTCTCAGTGGGCTGATTTGAGGATTAAACAAATCAATACATGTAAAGTTGAAGTCCTGGCATGCACTAAATACCCAATAAACAAGTTTTATTATTATTATCGTCACTATTCTTGTTATTGGCTGTTCCATTCTAGTCCATCTGGGCACTGGCTTCACTTCCGTTGTGCTTATTTCTCCACACCTCCCCTTTTTCTCTCTGTCTATGGAACAAATATCTTCCTTTCAAGATTCTTTCCTGAGTCCTGAAACCTTCCCTGAGCCAAGGCTGTCCTCTTATGATTCTACAGGTTGCACTTTGCACATCTTCAAGGGTCATCCTTTACATTGTGATCATCATATTTAGAGAGTTATGATGACAATATTCTAGCAGATATCACAAAGTATCTTGAGGAAGGGTGTTTATGTCAATTTGTACAAAGTCAACTTTTGGGCTAGTGGAGGTGTAATTATTATTCATCATTGAGCTTTCATTAATTTCCAAGCATAGTGTAGTAGACAGAAAGTTAGACTTGATGACTTGACGTGTGTGCTCCTTGAGATTGAGGAAGTAGGTGGTCAAGAAATATTTGTTAAGTGAGGAAGATTAAGTGACCTTTAATGCAAGGACCAAGTTGCATCAATTTTGGTATGGATTTTAGCATAGAAGATCTTAAATCTTGTTGGTGGTCTTGCCCTACACTGTGCATGAGGACTTGGTCTGCAGCCATAGGAATTAAAAAGCCTCCACACAATGAGACCTATACCACCTCTTTGAGCGTCAGCTTTCTCATTTTAAATTTGGGCCATGAGTACTTTTCTGCCTGTCTAATTCTGAAAATCAAAAAAGATCATATTTGGGACAGCAACTCATAAATGTAAGACTATTATTATATTTTGTTGCACATGTCTTAGCAGAAATTCTCCCAATTTCTTTTTCTTGTCATAATCTGCTTTGCGTCTGCTCTCCTTCTGCTTCTTTCTTGAAGGCCTCCATGGGGCACGAGTTGGGCAGGTGACAGCTCTAGCTTACTGTTCATGGTGTCAAAGCAGCTGTTAATAAAAGCTGCATCTCAGGAAAGAGCTTGATCGGGTTCTCAGTCTGTTGGAGCCTGCTGAGAGGGGAGTTGGGGGAGGTGAGCCATCCAAACATTTCAAACAAGTGAAACTCAGAAGCCTAGAGAGAGAGAGCAGGTTTGAAGAGGTCAGTGGGAAGTGGGCCCTGGAGTGATCCCTGAGCTGAGGAGCCACTCCTGTGGGGGCCATTTTTCTGGTTATCTGGCTACTTCTGTAACTGTAGACCCAAGTGTGTTGGGAACTCTTGGAGGCATAGCCCTGAGCTGATACAATCCACTCAATTTAAGATTCTGAACAGCACAATTCAAACTGACACTTGAGGAATCTTAACATTTGGCTGTTGGATTAAAAGAGACAGCTTGTTCCTTTTTACAAACACATGGTATCCTAGGCTAAAGACTGAGCAATCCTGAATTTAGTAAGCAAGGCCTAAGTGGAACATAAGCTGATGTTTTAATAGAATGAGAACGGATGCTCCCAGTTCCCATAAACATTCATTTTTTCCAGCTCATATGCACCTTTTCTCGGGGATGAAATCAATCTTTTTGAAACGAGGAAATGAACTGTGTCACTAGCCCTCAGAGTTATGAGCGAAAAATATGGTGGATGTTCAGTCTCAAATAGGTGCAGCAAATAATTCAGGGTATTGAAAATGTCATGTCGACTCCTCAGATGATTTTAGTCTATATTTACCAAAAATCTTACTAAATTTGAATTCTTTAAGTTTTCAACTTATCCTGCTTGTTTTAAAAATTCTTTCTAAAAATGTGGGAATAGTTAGTGATTTTTATGCCTTAAGATTTTTTTTTTTACCAAAATTGTAGATAAGCCAGAAGGGACCTTAGATACCATGTAGTCAAATCTCTTCACTTTAAAGATGAAAGACTGAGACTCAGAGAGGTGAAATGATTGTGAAGGTCACAGAGCAGAAAATTATAGAGCTGAGACCCAAATAAAGTTTTTCTCCTATTAAAAAAGAAAAGAAAGCAAATAAATAAGGCAGTTTCTAGTCATCAATGTCAACTTAAAGGTTTGGTAAAAACCTTTTTGTGGAACTCAGCTACAAATGACATAATGGTTAAGAGCATGTGTTGATATCTGACCTTGTCTCCATTCCAGCTGTTTTTTTAATCTCTGTGACTTCAGGAAAATTACTTAACTTTTCTAAATTTCAGTTTCCTCACTTGTAAAAAGTGGAAAATGACAGTACATATCTCACTTAATCCACACAATTATTTGATGAAGTGGTTCATGTAAAGTATATAGCATCAAGTCAGACACATAGTGAATGCTTAATAAATATTAGCTACTATTTTTATGTTTGCATCTGAAAAACAAAATTTTTTGACGCTTTTTGTGGTTATCTCCTTCCGCAGTAGAACAATGTTACGATCAATGGTTCTTGGGTTCTAAGTAATTTTGGAATCCTGATGAGCTAATTGATGTGTTTAAAAGTCAAACATTCCATTGACATTGAAAGAAATCCTTCAATTTTCTTTAGAAAGATCTGCCCTCCTGGGATTTTTTACATCAGGCAATCAATTCAGTTATGCTCCAATTGGAAACCAAGTATAAGAGCTTAATCAAAGGAGAGAAAATAGTCAAACCAGCTTCCCAGCCTTTACCTGTGGTGTTCCCTCAATGTGGAAGGCTGTTCTCTTTCCTGCCTGCTGCTGATCCATCATACTCTTGGTTCAAATGAAGCAGGGACTGTACGCTAGCTTTCCATGCTTGCCTCTCAAAAAGCATTGGTCACTGCTGTTACTAAGTTTCAACACGGATGTTGCTTCTTCCAGGTAGACTTTAGCCTCCCTCCCACTCCTAGGTTAGATCTCATTTCTCTGCACCTCAGCGCCCTGGACTTTATCCTTCACAGAACTTGGAGCGGTGATGTGACATTGTGGCTACAGCATAGACCTGCTGCCAGATTGCCTGGGTTCAAATCTTGGCTCTGCCGTTGCCTGGACATTTGATTTTGAATGGGTTACACACCCTTTCTGTGCCTGTTTTCTCCTTTCTAAACTGGAGCTTTAAATACTTTCTATCTCAGGTGGTCAGTAGAGTTTAAATGGGCTAATTCATTTAAGCACATAAAAAAGGTTAGTCAGCCGTATTACAATCTCATAGTATCATGATTGTTCTTTTACTTGCCAGTTTATCCTTCCAGGTCATAGACTCCATGAAGTCTGTACTCTCGATTTTCTCATCATTATATTCTCAAAGGCCAAGCAAAAATATTCATTGATAGAGTGGAAGTGAAGATTGGGAGATCTTGAAGGGCAGGAATTACATTTTATTCAACTGTATACAGTCAGTGCCTAATACAGGCCTGGCTCATTATGGATACTCAATAAATGTTTGATGAATGGGTGAGTGAATGCATATTCTTTCTAAGTCCTCCCCATCTTCTCTCTGCCAAGGCTGGGAATTAGTTGCTAATTCCTTTGTGTTCCTGGATTCTCACAGCACTTAGCTGGTTCCTTTCCCGTAGCACTTATGCATGACTGCTCTGCATTGTACTTGTTTGCACTTCTATTTCCCTGACTAGGTTTTGAGTTCCTTGAAGATGAGGCCCTGTGTTCCTACCATATTCCTTTAGCACTTAGCATAGCGTAAGTGCCCAAGGCACATTTGCTGTAAAATGAAACTAAAGTACAATGACTTTGGGTTGATCTGGAATATGTTGAGAATCTCTCTCTCTCTTTTTTTTTTTTACTGTAAATCACTTCCTTTATTTAAAAATATTTGCGCGAGAGCCTTTCCCCAGCAGACAACATGCCCTGCATAGAAAAGCAGTCTTATTTCTTCTCACGACATTCAGAAAGGACATTCACTCAGTGGTTGTGACCTGATCATATTTGCAATCTTTACTCTTTCCTTGATCCCTGATTCAAGGTCACAGCACACGTTGTCTCCTAATGGTTCTCTGTGAATGAAGCAGTGTGTGGATTGGCGTTCAGGTGCAAACTTTTAATCCTATAGCAACACTCTTTGCCAAACATACGGCCAGGTTTCCATCAGTACCGACTCCAACATATATTTTGTCACAAAATAATGATTATAGATGAAAAATCTCTTCTCCCGTAGCATGAGTCTACAATGCATGTCAAGAATCTTACTGGTCACTGAGTCCCTGATTCCATCATGATTTCACTGCAAAAAGTTTTTTTAAAATGAACTTCCTAAAAAACAGAAAAATAAAGGACTTATTTTTTAAAAGTGCCAACTAGTCATTCTCATAAAAAATTTCAGGAGAAGTCTTTTTCTATTTACTCTATTATTTAGAACTACGTGTAGTTATTTGTTTTTTATTTTCTTCTTAACACTGTATTATGCTTTGGATCTTATTTAAAAGAGAAGATGTAGTTCATCTTAATTTAAGCTACAGAACTTTCATAGTATTCTTTTCAGGGCACCAGACCAGCTCGTTATAATGCGGACATTGAGATCAAGTTGAATCAGCAACATCTCAGAAGTGCATGTTGTAGCTGAACACAGCATCCAGTGTTGTCTGTGTTTTATTTCAATAGCACTCATGTCAGGACTACAGCACATATTCTTTGCCTGGTTTGTTAATTCTGACAAAATGTCATTCTTGTCAAAGTGTCTTCAGAGGCCCACAGTAGATGTTAAAAATGTGGCCTCGTGGAAAATTGCTGTTAATATGATTTAGCTTTTGAAACCAAGATGCTTTTCTTTATAAGAATTTTGGTTTTTGTTGTACCTCAGCATGAATACTTCTGTGTGTGTGTGCCTTTCATAAAAGAAATATTGTCCTATAACTAGTAATTAGGCACTAAGATTATCCCCAAATTCTGCCAGGACACTAAGGGTCACATAGGCTTATAGACACCTAGCTAAATGAGTCAGACTCATTTAAAAAAATTCATTTGTCATGCTTATTAGAATGAAACTATATTCCCTTATTACCTAGTACAAATCCTTTGCACATCAAGCCCAGAGCATAAAATTAAAATTGCATGAAACTTTGATCTCCTTCTTCATTAATCATGCTAGATAATTATACACAGGTGTCAGCCTCTATCTAATGGCAGATGCTTTCTGACCCCCAATATGATGCTGAATATTTGCTGTGTATACCTTAAAGGGAATGAGATGTGTACAACACAAACCATACTCCTTTCATTATACCATGAGTTGAAAATTCTACCTGCATTATACCTAGGGATAACTTTAATTAGGAATATCTGACAGCTAATCCAAAGATAATGAATTTAAGACTTTAAATGAACAAAAGGGTAAAAAAGTGTAAAAATAGGTTAAATTAATTTTTACAAAATTAAATATTCATTTAGATAACGTTTCGAGACCTTCATTGGAATCTCTTTGTTTGGCTTACCTAATATGTTACTTGAAATAACCAACAATGATCACCCTATAATTCTGTAATCACTTGATATTGTATCTAGTAAAATATGCAGCACACAATGCCCTTTGAAAAGTGTTAATTAGTGACCATGAATAGAGTTCTGTGCAATCGTGGATAGTCTGATATGAGAATAAGTCTTCAATCCATTGACTTACCTTTGGTATAATTTTAAATGTCTGTTCTCATTTAATTTTCAGTCAGCTGCTCCCAAAAGAGCTAAGATTCTACTAAGGTATAGTGTAACATCGGAGTTATGCCCATGTGTGTGTCATTTACTCTGTTTTGTTTTTCTAGGAATGCCAAAAAATAGAGCCTTGTTACTGATATCAAAGATGAATCAAAAACTCCAGATAGTTAGGCTAATATGACAGCAATGTTCTCAGAAAAAAGATCAAAATGTTAACCTACTCAGTGAGTTTAGAATTGATCAGCAAAGTTTATTATTTTAATTTTCTTGACAGAGATATCCAGTGTGCTAGATGTATGATGTAGACACTAGCTTTATCATAAATAACATAAATTGTCTGATTACACAGTAATTCATGAATTGTTTACTGAACACTGTTTGTAGATCACTATGCTAGATCCTGGGGATACAGAGATGAAAGAGAATTCCTGATCTCAAGGAGCTCATGGCCTGCTGGGGAAGAGAGATTAGCAAACCAGTAACTACCATGATGCGGTTTGCATGGAGTGCTACAGGTCCTCAGATAAGAGGTTCGCAGTGACCGCAAGGGGAGGTCAGGGAGAAATTTCCTGGCAGAGTGATCCCAGAGGAAAGTCTGAAAGAACAAGTTAGTTCAACATGAGAAGGCAGGAGGCAATGGAGTGCCAGAAAGAGGGAACAACATAGAAAAAGGCAAGAAGACTTGGAAAGAACAGCTTATTCTTGTCTGGTTATGCCTTTAGGGTAGAGTGCGTGCTTCGGAGTAGCAAGAGACGAGGCTGGAGAGGGCGA
Source organism: Equus quagga (assembly GCF_021613505.1). NCBI lineage: Eukaryota > Metazoa > Chordata > Mammalia > Perissodactyla > Equidae > Equus > Equus quagga. Next base: position 50,841,599 of record NC_060280.1, on the reverse strand, counting down.
GGACAAGATCATGAAGAGTCTCATGTGTTACGCTAAGGAGTTTGGGTTAATTCTTAAAAGAAACCAGAGGCTTTGACCTATTTCACCTAAGCTAGTGACATGTAGGATTTGATTTTTGTGTTAGAAAAACCGCTGCTAACAGTGAAGAAGTTAGATCAGGGAAGCCAGGCTAGGTGGCGTTTACAGTAAGTATTTCGGATAAGAAATGATAATCTTGAACCAAGACACTGCAACGGAATGAGAAAGATGGAAGAGATTAGAGATAATAATTGACAGAACTTGGTTATATGTACCCATATTACCAGGAAACTTGACCAAAGTCAGATTGGGTCAATACGTGAGACGTTTTTCTCCCTGTGTCTATGTCTCCTCTTCCTTGTTTCCCATCAAACAGGGTCATTGTTTCCTCAGGGAAGTATGGGGCACAGAGAGAGAAGCAGCCAATATACCTTTTGGTTGTTGTTTTTCAAAACCCTAAGTTGTAGAAGAATTTGAGGGGAGTTTGCAGATTTGCTAAAAAGGAGGAGGCTGCATGGGAAAAACAGCTTGTTGTTAAAAAAAAAAATAAAGGATTTCCCCTGGATTAAAAAGAAATTCCTCTTTCATTGGAAAGAAGCGATCAGAAGAGTTTAGCTGAATGGTTCCGGCTCTGGATCCTTCATGAGTTGGCAGTCAAGATGTTGACCAGTGCTGCAGTCTTGATAGCTTGACTGACGTGGAGAATCCACTTCTATGCTGTGTGCTTGCGGAAGTGGCAAGACCAGAGAGAGAAATGGTCACAGGATGCATTCTGGTAGATAGAACTAAGAGCAGTTTTGAAACAAGAAGCTGGTGCTCCAAGTGTAGCCCAGAAGCAATAAAGACTCACAGAATCTGAGATCTTGTTGACAGGAATAGCAAATGTTCTGGAAGAAACAGTTAAACTTATGTCCCAATAAATAGAGAATATCCATTACCTTGTTGTTTGACAATGCTTAAGACCCTAGGAACCTTGAGGGAAATCCCCAAAATGAAAAAGTTTAGGTTTACCACTAGATCTGTGAAATAGGAATGGGAGCTCAAAATACAAATGAGACTGAATTATAGACAAGAAAGAAAGCTTCACTTTTTCCCTCCCTGAGTTTGTCAACTGGGCTTTAGATTTACTCCATGTGTTCTGAGGGTTTTAAAAAATTATATTTCTCACTTTCCTTCTTGGATTTTTCTGAAAAGGAGAGTAGCAGGAAGCATAAGTAAATGGAGAAAAGACCAAAGGCAAAATTAGGTAGAAATAAGACAAATGAGAAGGAAGGAACAATATTAGGAAGATTCTTCAGCACAGACTGAGAGTATTATAAAATTTTACTCACGTGGCAAATTTTTTGGTCTTTCTCTAAATAATCCACAAGGTCGGTATAAAATGCTTTGTATTTTATCCTCTCCAGATATTTTAGAAATAACAGTACTTTGTGTGTGTGTGTGTGTGATCAATCTCTGTCCAGAACCTTTTCTTTATTAGTGAATAATTCACGATAAAAGGAGAATCTTGCCATTGTCTATCTGTCTTCCTTGTCAATGATGCTCTCTGCTCTGGGTGGGGCCATGTGTCACGAAGTGGCATAGCGGAGGAGGTGGCACTTCCCATTGTCAGCAGTGCTTAGGGCTTCCTGGGATTGTTGAAATTATAGGGTCACAGTTATATACATTGCAAACAGTGCTTCGGGGGATCCTCTTACATGTTCTTTAGTGTCATCATTGCCTTCTCATAGTATGATAACTTCCGTTTTGTACAACTTCTTTAAAACCTGTGGGTAAATTCTCTTTCTTTGCTTTTTTCATCTCTTTCTCCCCAACTGTCCTTCAAATGTAAGTTGTTTATCATCAAATCATTTATGATGATTTTATTTTGTCTGTGATCCTTCCAAAGACACTGCTGAAGGTAGTGTCTTAATTCTGGAACTTCTATAAACTGATGGCTTTGGTTGTACTCTTTGTTGAGAAGGCCTGGGAGCTAACCAGCCTGGTGGACACCCACATATATTGAGCATTTTATTTGCAAGAACTGGAAGCATATGCATTACTTCTTCAAGGAACTTTAGGAAAGCTTTGCATGTTGAAATGCAGTTCTTCTGTCCACTCTTGTTGCATGCTTCTGGCTTTTCATTAGATCCTTGATTATCTTTGTTTAAAAACTCTCCTTGTACCCACATAGGAGCATATGATAAACAAAAATAAAACATTTTTTAGTAAGTTTGAAATGTAAATTTACTATTGATTCAGATCTTATGGTTGATGAAAAACTTCTACAGCTTTACAGACTTTTCAAAAACACAGTTCGTAACCTCTCTGTGTTTCCAGCTTCCTCAGTGGGCTTGCAGATTTCTCTGCAGAATTCTGGAGTGTCCTCTGAAGACACTGAGGACCAACTTCAAAGAAGGAGGAGATGATCATTTATTTATTCATTCCACGAACAAATATTTATTGAGCACCTCCTGTGTGCCAGGTGCTGTTGTAGGAACCTAGGGTATACGCTGAACAAGGTAGGCCAGGTCCTGGCCCTCTTGGAACTTACATTGTTGTGAGGGAGATGGATAATATACAATGGGATAAAGTGATATAGTGCATGTAAAGCACTTACCACAGGGCCTGGCACATAATAAGTGCCCAATAACAATTATTATTATTATTATTATTATTATTCATTATGACTGCTGTTGTTATCAGATGGGTGCAATTGGACTGTCCCTTTAGGCATTAACTATGCTTCTTTGGGGTCGGGCTTCCTTTAGTTGTTGCACTTTTAGATAAGGTTACTAAGTTCATCAACCTCAGAAACTGTCTTGGTGCCTGGCATCAGGAGAATCTGTGTTGGAGGAAGTCCTGGGCTGCCTGTGTGTCCTGAGTCTAAATCGAAGGAGATATTGCCAGTAATCACTTCCTGTTGCCCTGCAGCCATACTTCCATCTTGTAGAATGCATCATTAAAACTTTTTCTTCACTCTTTCCCTCCATCGTTAGTGTGATGTGTCAAAACAAGATGCAGCATATCAATCATTTCTTGGAGGAATTCAATAGCAGTTTTTGTGAGTAATGAAAATGATTACCAGGTTGATAGTGAATTTACTGCTGACAATCTGATATGACAGTTGTCTCACATGGTAGCAAGTGTTAAACGACCCTGAAAAGAAAACTGAGATGCCAGTATAAGTAGCGATGGAGGCCAGAGTTTACTCATAAAGCTGTAACTTATGATGAAACATTCCTCACCCAGATAAGTACCTAAGGACCTAGATGGCAAACTATTGACTAGGACTTTCTAGAACACAGGCTAGAACCCATAGCTTAATCTCTTAGTCATGAGTATTAACATTAAGGATAAGATACCCTGTTGAGTTTATCTGATATCTTAACTTTCATCATTGTTTTACTTTCTTTTTTTTGCTGAGGAAGATTAGCCCTGAGCTAACATCTATGCCAATCTTCCTCTGTGTGTGGGTCGCTGCCACAACATAGCTGACAACTGGTGTATGTCTGCACCTGGGATCTGAACCCATGAACCTGGGCTGCTGAAGCAAAGTGTGCTGACCTTAACCACTAGGCCATGGGGTCAGCCCCTCTGTTTTACTTTTAATTTGATTAATTTAGTCCTTCATTCAATAATTAAGACCTTCAAGTTTAAAAACAAGTGTGGGGACCATTGTAAGATATTTATTTTTTATATGGCCAAGAAGGGATATTTAAAAAATACTTTTTATCTATTATCAGCATTATTTAATAAAAGAAAGGACATTTTAAATACCCATAAGATAGGAAGGGCATGATCTCAGAATAAAGGACAGTTCTACAAATGAACAAAATCAATTTTATAAAAAACTCTCTATACTGTCTTTATTTTTCTCATTTTCTAAGAACCCTGGGACAAGCTGTCACAGGTTGGTGTTAGTCAACTGTTACTCTTTAGTGACTTCATATGAACCTATCGTGCCTTCCTAGCCTACTTTGTGGGGGCCAATACCACAGCAAATCCTTATTGTTCTCCCTGCCAGTGCCCACCTGCACTGGACTCAGTAAAGGCTCACTGAGATTGTAATAGATTACAGTAGACTATAAGAATATTCTACTCATGAGAGCTGTGTGGAATTGGAAGGTATTATTTGTGTCAATAATTTGTATGTTATTAGAAGTCATCAAGCAGAGCCTGAATGTCTTGTCAGGGAGGGTTATAAATGGCATTTTTCCTAATCTGGATTTTCTAGAAAACAGATCCTGAGCCAAGAGTTAAAGTGCTAAGGCTTTATTTGGGAGATGCCAAACCTAGGGCAGAGAGAGTGAGGAAGAAGACAAGTGAGGTAAGGAAAGCTGGGCAGCAATGAGAAGTCAGGTCCTATTTCACAACAGACCACAAAGAGACACAGGAGGGTGCTTAATAGGTGTGTCTTTTTTGCATAAGAAAATTTTCAGGATGGGCTTTAAAGAGAAACTGTGTCTAGATTCATTTGTGGGAGCAAAATCTAGAGGAATTATAGGTCAAAGTTTGCTCTATCGGGTAACTCTGCTACATTTCTGTTTCATCCTCTGGGACCTTCAAAAGCTGTTTGTGTTCCATGCCCTGTGTATGGTGTTTTGTGTAAATTAGGCAGTGGTGGAAGAGCCTGAAACTCCATGTGTGAGGTTAGTGAGCCACGTTTCTTTGAGCTGGCCAAAGCTGGGAGGGAGCTAGGAGTCGTAGGCCAAGCGGCTTGTTGGGCCCAGGTGGGGAAACTCTGTAGACACAAGCAGTAATGGCTGAGGTAGACAGAGTAGCTGAGGGTCCAGGAGACAGGTGGCTCTGAGGGAACCTGAGGAGGTATATAAAATTTATGTTCAGTTTTTCCAATATCTTCCAATGTTTTTCATTGTCTATGACAAGTACCACTTGTATACAAGATAATTTTAGGTGGACTGTGAATGAATAAATTTTAAATGTTGTGTTTGTTTTAATGTATATTAAGATAAAATAACTAGTACTTTAACATAATATTATATATTATAATATATTATATTCAAAACAATATGTTTTTCCTTGAACATGAACTTTTGAAAACAAAAATTAGAGTCAGTTTAAAGAAAAATACTGTCAGTCAGAATATTGATTACATTCGGATGTGACAAAATTTGTTGTTTAATGATTGAAGTTAAGAAATACAGGACCAGATGATTCTTCCAACTCCAGTGTCCACAATTTGATGAATGCCTAAACAATTTTGTCCTAGTGGGGATAAGAGCTGTAAAGATGTTGAAAACGTGGGCCCCTTTTCTCCAGTGTGTGAATTGCTTTGGCTTGGCTTGGCTTTTAGAACTCTATACTGTTTCTCAAAAAAACTCTGCTAGCCTCCCAGTTTGGTTTTACAGTGCCCCATTTTCTTCTTTCATTAAATATTTATTTTCTCTAGTCTCTTAAAGTGGGAAAAAAAGTAAACCTAATAGTCATTTGTAGAGTACTTATTCCCTCTCTCCACACCGAAGCATTACCACTAACCAAGATGATTCATCTTCATCCTTCATTAGAGTGTGTTACTCATTGAAGTGGTTTATGGCCAAATAGAGTTGCTGGCCTTGCAGATTCTGTTTGGGGTGGTACTGAATCAAATGTGTTCTTGATGTCTAGATAAATCATGCTTTAGCATTTCTTGGTTGAATTTGGGTTGATTTCCAAAATTAACTGGCAAAAGAGATGAAACTTTGCTTAAAAAGCATGTTACTGTGTGGTTACTCTAATTCAGATGATTTCTCATTAAATACACCTTACCTTAAGTACATGAGGGGATAATTAAAAGATTTTATGCTTCTCAACAAAACTAAAAGCCAAAATATGTGAAAAGATGAAGGGATATCTTTGATGGTAGCGTTTTAAAAGTCATATGGGAGAGTAAAATGGAGGCAGAAGAGCACTGCCAGGGTCGACCTGTTAGAAATCAGGAAGAACTCGATGTGGGGCTTTTTTGCCAAGATGCACCCTTCGCTACAGACTGTAGCCAGTGCTTCTTGATGTAATTTTTGAAATAATTTCAGGGATCCTGTCCCAGTTTCTTTACAGGTGATTCTCATTTACTCCTTAATGAAATTTTGACAGAAAGTTCTCTTGATGACAATGCTGTATGGTAGCAATAATAACAGCTACTATTTATTAAAGCCCCCAGGTGCTGGGCACTAGTACAATGCACATTGTATGCATTATTTCATTTAGTTCTCATCATAACCCCATGAAACGGGTACTAGTGTTTCCGTTTTACAAAGAGAAAAATAAGGCTAATTAACTTGTCTGAGATGGCACAACTGGGATTTGAATTTGGTTTGTCTGTTTGCAAAGCCAGCACTTTTAATGATTATGCTGTTCCTACAAAGGCTGCAGCCAGAGAAAAGCAAGAGCAGAATAGATCAACTTGAGATGTATCACCCTGCTCATTACTTAATATAAGCAAGAGATTGAATAGTGAGTAATAAATAAATAAAATTATAAGAAAGGGATGCTGTCAATCCAGGGTGACCTTCCCTTTGAAAGACGACCTGGATGAGAGTTCTGTAGTCTGGATAACCTTTCTCTTTCCCCACATCTCACTCTTCTTGGATTGGAAAGAATATTTAAGGAAGATTAGCCCTGAGCTAACATCTGCCACCAGTCCTCCTCTTTTTGCTGTGGAAGACTGGCCCTGAGCTAACATCCGTGCCCGTCTTCCTCTACTTTATATGTGGGACGTCTGCCACAGCATAGCTTGACAAGCAGTATGTAGGTCTGCGCTCAGCATCCAAACCGGTGAACCTTGGGCCACCGAAGTAGAATGTGCAAACTTAACCACTGCACCACCGGGCTGGCCCCCCCACTTTCTGTTTTAAATAGTAAAATCTGTCATGATGGATAAAGTGTTAGGAAGACACAGCTCTAAAGAAACCTTGGATACGGAAATTAAAGCTGGACCCCATTTTTCTCCACCTCTTTGCTCAGAAATGTGTGAATAGCTTGAGCTACTAAACTTTTATGAAGTGAATGGAGATAATTTCAATTTTGACAAAAAGATATGAGATCAGAGTCTTAAGAAGGAGAGATGGAAAGAACACTTACTGTGAGAATGAATCCTAAGAAAAGACAGTAATATTAATAGACCCAAATTAAGATCAGCAGACCCTGATATTTCAGCACCTTGGTTGTAATAATGGGAAAGGTAAATGGAAGTAATTACTGCGCAGGCTGGAACTGAAGACAGTTAGGTGTTTTGTGAATTGGAAAGATGAAAGGTGGGAATATATAATCATCACTATCATCACTTCGTTTCTATATCTTGGATTTAATTGGCTTACCTGAGGCTCTGATCACATTAGCTAGTGAATGGATTTAGGGAAGACCAGTAATAAACAATAACGTGCAAATTTTGACCCTGTGGAATTCCTCCATTTGAGAAGATGGCTCTGTTCTTGAGCCAGCAGAAACATGGTTATAAAAAGCAGAGGAGATATGCGATTAGTCTGATGCTCAGGTAGGCCACATTCCTCTAGGAAAGTGATGGGCTGAATCTTGGCGCCATAGCTGGGACGTGACCTCACCTTTTTCCTGGAGGTTGAATGTAAGGGTATGGAGGAAGCCCCATGGATTCAGGTAACAGGATGCCAGATACTTTCCTTTTGCAACACTAGGTTATAGTTAATCCATAGACTTGGGCTTACCGAATGCAGTTTCTCATTCAGTTTCTCAGAGTATGGTCCTTTACCTAACGTACCAGAATCTCCTGAAGTGTTTATTAAAATTATAGATTTCTTGATCTCAGCTTTGGAGATTTGACCAGAAATTTGCAGTTGTAAGAGCGACTTAGGTCAGATTCCCCACCAAACAGACTGACACAAGTTTTGTATTTAGAAGCTTATTAGGGGATTGCTTTCTGGTACAGCACTTATCTGGGGGAGAGGGAAGCAGAAATGGGTATTGTAACAGGAATCTCAGCTAATCCCGCAGGGAATTTTGGAGCTAGGGCCCTTTGGATTTGCCATGAACTCAGGCAAAGGGACCAGGCCTTTGTATTTTTGCATTGACCAATTGTTGAATATGGGCTGGGGAGGGAGTGTAAGTTTGGGTGACGCAGTTTCCTTTAGCTAAGGACAGTTGTAGTCATCTGCCTCAGTAGACAACACTCCTGGCATCTAGACGAAAGAGTAACCTCAGTCCACAGCAACCACAATAGTCTATCCCTTGCATACTTGGGTGTGTTGGTGTCATCTAGTAAGTTCTAGTAAGATATAACTTCCCCCAGGATCCTGGTTGGTCTGTTTTCTAGGGAAACTTATAAGAGGAAGGATAGTGCGATGAATTATAACCTCAGCTACTGAAACTACTCTTGAGACTGCAATGAGCACTCACTGTCTTCCTCCTCAACCTTCCATTCCAGGTTTCTCTCACCTTGGCTGGCATCTCTGTTGGTCTAGAAGGATTACGTGGTGGAGTAAAAAGTCTTTTTATCCCTGAGGGACCTGAGTCTCTGGTCACTATATTCTTCTCAGGCTGTGATTGCTGCGCTTGTTCATTTACCATCAAAATTAGGAAGGGAAGAACCCCTGGAAGCTCTGATGGATCACCTGGGTGCCAAATCATTCTCCCCTGTCCCCACTGTGTAATAGCAGCCGTACTTTTTCCTGAGGATCAAGGTCAGTTAAGCCTGCAGATATGGTGACTCGTTTCTTTGCCATCCAGTCTCTAGGATGAGGAAAACGAAATAACTGGGCATCAGCCATAGCTTTAAGTTTAATGGGACTTTTACTGTGTATTCTATGTAAGCTTTTGTCTTCTAGGAAACCAGGTCCTCTAGAATTACAAGCCCTAAAAGCTGAAGGTCAACTTCTATCTTTTGGTTCCCAGACCTACGTATTCTACTTATTAGGGACATAGTTCCATATGATGGTCATTGATGTAGGGTGAATACTGCCCTCTATATGATGGTGCCTCTCAGGATATTATCTCCAGCTGCATCTTCAAAAAGTCCTTCTGCTCTCTCAGGCAGACAGCTATTGGCTAGTGTAGCAAGTGAAAGTGCCAGTAGGCCCCATCATGTGCCCATTGCTACGCCTCCTTTGCTTTCAAGTTGGTTCCTTAGTCTGAGGCAATATGTTACAGTAAAATATATTGGTGGTTGTAACACTCTGTAAGTCTGCAGATAGTGATGCTAGCTGAGGTCCTGCTGGCAGGAGAGGCAAACTCGTACCTGGAATATGTATCATTTCCAGTCAAGATGAATTACTTTCTCTTATGGGGTAGACAGTGTCCATCAAGAGGCTTGTTGGTCTCTGTAGGGTATGGTGCTCTGTCCAGGCCACAATTTTGGTCTCTGTTTCTCACCCTTTGGACATTCAGCAGTGGTCATAGCTAGATCAAACCTTGGTGAGAGGGAAATCGTGCTGCTGGGCTCACAGTCTCTATCCCTTTAACAATTGCTGTCGGGGAGCTTCTGATAGAGTCTGGCTGGTGTCAACTGGTTGAGTAATTTGGTCTACTTGATTGTTCTCTTTTTCAAGGTGGTTGCTCTCCAGTTGGTATTGCCATGCAATACACTGAGTATCACATTTTTGTGACCACTCTTCTAGGTTCATTCACAAGCTCTTCCTTAAACCTCTTATCCCTGATCCTCAGTTTTTTTTTCCTTCCAACCCTCTATCAAGCCATTCACCACTGCCCATAAGTTCATGTATATTCTTACCTTGGCCACTTTTATTCCAGCAAAGTAGTTGCCTAGGTACATCCCCAAAGCTCTACCCATTGAAAGGATTTCCCTCACTGCTTTCAGGTCACCCCTGAGTGGGGCTGTAATGTGGCAGACATCTGTTTTCAGCTTGCACACACATATTGAGCACACTCTTTTGTAAACTAAGACTTTTTATTCTCTATCAGCTAGTTATAAAGGCATCTTTTTTTACCTTCCCCCATAGCCATAGGTGTGAGCTGATGGAGAAACACAAATATAATAGTGGTAGATGACGTGGAAGTCTGGACCACCCACTTATGCAGCTTGCTTGCACCCTCTGGCCTTAGTCATGCTCAGTATGTTCCCTAAATGTACTTTTCCCTCTTATGCTATATTGCTATTGTGTCCACCTGTGACTTGGTGTATCTGACTGTACATAACTTATGATGGGAAGCTGTAACTACATGGTCTCTTGATCTCCCAAGGTCAAATTCTACATTTCCACTGGAGTTCAACAACATGCCAGATGTTTTTGAAACATGTATAGTTCTTTGCTGCAGATAGCAAGTCCTTGTACCAGATCCCTAGAGGATCTATATTGTGATTCTTCTATTAGAGCTTGCCATAAATTTCACAAAACATCTTTTCCAACTATAAATACCCTCTAGTGCCATAGAATCTACCATGAATTGTGGCTCAAGTACCAGGACTGTTTGCACCTCAGCCTGGACCTCATACAGAGCTGTTTCTTGCTCTGAGCCCAATTCAAGACTATATGCCCCTGTGTCACTTGTAAAATGGGTCAGAGCAGTATTCTCAAGTGTGGAATATGCTGTCTTTAGAACATGCAGAGGCCTGGCAGATGATTGAACTTCTTGCCTGGTAATGGGAGTTCTGAGGTATTATAAATTTTCCTTTATTCTTGAGGCAATGTCCCAGCATACCCCAGACCCCTGGACCCCTGAAAATTTCACAAATGTGGGCCCCTAAGTCTTCCCAGAGTTTACATTCCTTGTGCTGGAGTGCACGCTTCTTATCAAGGCCTCCATCACACATGCCACCTCTTGCTCATCTGGTCCAATTATCAAGATCTCATCAACATAATGCACCAGTTAAATATTCTGTATAATGTTCCAGTGGTCCGGGCCCTTTGAATTATATTATTGCAAAGGGTAGGAGAGTTAACATAGCCCTTGGGCACCACCATAAGTGTATTTTGTTGTTCATCTCATAACAGTTCAGAGTGCTGCTGATTTTTCTCCTTGATAAGAATGGAAAAGATGGCATTGGCCTGATCAAGGGCAACACACGCTGTTGCTAGGGCTATGCTGATCTGCTGAAGCTGAAACACCACATTTGGCAAAGCAGCTGCGATTGAGACTACTACGTTTTGAGTTTGAATTGATTTGCTGCCATTTGCTAGCATCCAAGGATGTAACCTTGAGTCAGGCAACTCCCTTTGACGAGGAAAATGCCTGGAGAGGGACTCAGCTGTGAGTCATCAGCAGCCAATACTCTTAGCAGCTGGAAGAATGAGTGTGTCCATCCAGAAGGTGAGATATGGGCAGCATAGCACAGCATACATTACAAACAGGCTCTTTTAATGATTCTTATACACAGTGAAGTTTGCATACACTCTCTAGGGAAAGCAGTGTTCCTTAGCTATGAATCTAAAATCAGTTTCTTTTGGATCATTGGAAAATGTCCAATTTTGGTTTATATTCCTCTTTCACTTTATTTGAGCCATTACTTTGTGTCTCTGTGTTTTTTGAAAAGTATTAAATTGTCATTTTAGAACTATTTTCTTTGTTTCAAACTTTAGTCATAATTTTACTTGCTAAAATTGTCCAAGGTTTAAAAGTGACTATAATTGAAATAGACAAATTGGTATTGCGTATTTTCAAATTTTCAGTATTTCCTATTTCTGTATAGTGATTCTCACCCTTAACGCACACACTCACACAGATCACATATATATGACACACACACACCATCTATGTATACACACACACCACACACTTACACACACACACCACATACACACACATACCACAAATACACACATACCGCATCACAGACCACACACACACCCCTCTAAATAGGAATGCTTCGTGTACCATCCCACTATATTTACATTCCATTGTGTTTGCATACCACATATGGACTAGATAAAGTGAAATGAGAGGATTCAAAAGTGCTGCAAGACCTTTTCTGGTTATGGACAGCTATTATATTATGTAACAGTGCAGATTTAGATCCCATCAGAGCTTGTGAAAGGAGCAACTCTCCATAGCATAGTGGTGACCAGCATGCACCTTGGATCCAGATTTCCTGCGTTATGGATGTTAGCTATAGCTCCACCTTGTTTTTTCTTTTCCACTCAAATAGCTTTTCAGAGGCAAGTAAGCAAAAAAAAACCAAAAAAACAAAAAAGACATTTTGGAATTAAGTTTGAGTCATCTCTAATTTAAATATAAAAATATTAACTATTCATAAACTTTTAAAATTATTATTAGTAACACATTAATTGTGACATAGTACACACCTGATCATGACACACCAAAGTGAGGAAACACCACAGTTGAAAACCACTGCTTAAGTGCAAACTTTCCAAATTTGGCTGGGTATCAGAATCATCCGGAGGACTTAAATAGTCCAGATTCCATGTCTCCTCCTTTCCCATGAAATCAAGATATAGAATAGTTCTATCAACCCCAAATTTCCCCATGACTTTTTAGAGTCAACTCCTCCCCACATGTCCGGGTCCTGGCAACCACTGATTTGTTGTCCTATAGTTTCGCCTCTTCTAGAACGTCATATAAAAGAAATCATAAATACATAGCCTTTTGAGACTGGTTTCTTTCAGTTAACATAATGGACTTGAGAGTCATCCATGTTGTTGCATGTATCAGTAGTTCATGCCTTTTTATAGCTGAGTAGTATTCCACGGTATGGATGTACCACAGTTTATTTACCAGTTGAAGGACATTTGGGCTGCTTCCAGTTTTGGGCGATTAAGAGTGAAGCTGCTAGAAACATTTGTGTGTGGGATTTTGTGTGAACATAAGTTCTTATTTACCTGGGTAAATACATAAGGATGGGATTGTGGGTCATATGGTAAGTACAGACTTAACTTTGTAAAAAACTGCCGAACTATCTCCCAAAGCAGCTGTATCATTTTGCACTCTGCCCCTGGCCTCAGCAATGTGTGAGCATTCTAGTTGCCCTGTGTCTTTGTCATCATTTGGTAGTGTTCCTATTTTAACTTTTTCAATTCTCATAGGTGTGTAGTGATATCTACTTTGGTTTTAAGTTGTCTTTTTCTAATAGCTAATGTTGTTTTAATGCACAGTTACGTTTGAGAATGGGATTCTGAGTCCCTGTTCTGCCACATTCTAGTTGAGTCACCTTCAGTAGGTGATTCAATTTCTCTAAGCTTCAGTTTCCTCAAAGAGACAGAAATGCTCTTTATCTCACAGGACTGATATGCAGTTCAATGTGAGAATGTGTGTAAAGGACTAAGCATAATGTCTGGCACATAATAGATATTCAATAAATGTGGGTCTTTAGTTCCTTTGTTCTCAAAGTCCCATGTTTTAAAAAAAACGCCTTTAGGTATTGTAAAATACCCCTGGACCCGGATAGATCCAAGCAGCCATTTTGCCACGTCCTGTTAAGTTTTCCAGGCCACTAATTATGCAAGTACATGTTGCCCAATAGACTCCCCAAATTTCAAGCTTAAGAGAAGGCACTTGCAGCCAATATGAGTTTATGTTTTACCTGAAGCATTATATGTTCTCTGTTCTTGTCTTGCTAGATAATGAAAGATGCGTTAATGGTACCAATTACCAAGTATGAGTTTGATTTATATCTTTTTGTTACTTTCTCTGGCAGTCACCATGCAATAGGAAAATCCACACACAGCAATCTAAAGACAATTTAGACTGAAATTGTTCTTTGCAATTTAGGCATTTAATTAGGGATTTTAAAGCTTAATTAAAAAGTTAAATCATTTGTCTTTATTTCTGAAACAATGCTATTGTAGATGGTTCAATTATGTGAAATAAAACATAATAAGATATGTATTTCCTTGTCTGAAGTTAAAGCATCGTTCACACATAACAGCACATTTCCATAAAATGTATTTGAAAGGATAGAACAAAATTGAAATATAGAGCCATTAAATAGGTATTGAAAGGAACTTCTGGTCTGTGAAGTTGTTTTTCTCTCCTTTGTTTCATGGTCCTTGCAACATATGAATTTTTCCTCCAAAAATGTAAATGATGAGGAAAAAGATTTAAGTATATCACCTATAACTCTATCCAAAATCTGTACAAAGAAACTAGGATGAAACTTCTCATCAATCTTCAGTTGTTTAGCACCGGGAAAAAAAACCTGTTTTGCTCGTTTTTGAGTGATCAGAAACATCCTTCAGGTAGATAAATGCACTTCCTAATATTTAAGGAACTGTACTTAGGCCTCACACTTACTTAGGCCCTGGACCTCTCCCTTAGTGTAAGATTCTTGGCTCATCTCTCCCTTTCCTCATGTTCTAGGGATCTGATCTGTTATTCTTCTATAGCTGCCTTGATTTTGTGGAGTCTTTTGCCTCAAGATAGGCAAATGCACATGAGATTAAATACCAGGGTTGTAAAAATCTTGCTATTGTATGAAATTGGGACATATTGTAAGATCTGTGGTATCTAAATGTTCTTAAATTTGGTGAGTCATATGATAATCAATGATTATGTCATATTATACCTGGATAAGACCAAGATAGCAGATACTAACAGTGAATACTGGAAAGGGCTGGAAGGAGCCAAGAGGGAGGGGACTGTTCTGAGATGACTTAGATCATATATGTGTGGCCAATACCTGTGCTTCTAGGATATCCATCCCCATCCTTGTCTAGGTATATTGTGGGCTAATGGAGCATGAATATAAAGAAAATACATATACACATTTCTTATTGGACGATGTTGTGATTAGGATTTAGGGAATGGTATGGAAAATATCTTTAAGTAGTGTAAAAGTCCTCCTATAAATACAAATGATCACTATCTAAGATTGGGTTGACTGGCCTGTAATAGATATTACCTGGGCCTTGGTGTCCTCACTATAGGAGGGGAGGGCCTGCGGGAGGGTTAATAGTTAACCACAGTTCCCTTACCTTCTCATGTCCTAAGGAAGCTTGCACAGGAGCCCTTTGTGTTTGTTGTGGATCCTGTGGTGAGCCACACAGGGTCCTCCTTCAGGACTGAGGCCACTCGTTCTCTTAGCTTTTGGGATTGTTAGTGGCTTTAGTCTCTTGTCCGACTCCTCTCTGGGACTTGCCCTCAGTGGAACAGAGCCTCCTCACTCAAGGTCAAAGCCTTTCCTGGGGGCAGTCTGCAGCCAAAGCCTGGTCAGTGAAGGGGTAGAGAGTCCTATTCTCGTATCTCCATTCAGGACAAGTGTGAAGGATCATTCCAACTCCAGAGTGCCCCATAGGATTGGCTGAGGTTATGAAAGCTGGGGTTTAGTACCTCTTTGATAAAGAATGAAGGCTTAAATAAGAATACCAAACCTACCAGCTATAATAAGGCCTTACACTAGTGTCCATCTCTTAGACATGGAGAAGTATTCACAATAATAACATGCACGTTTTTTGAGTACTTATAATTGCTTTTCATGTATTAACTCATTTAATCTCATAAGATCCCTATAAGATAGGTACTTGTATTTGAGGATGAAGTGATTTCAACTCCATTGTGCTTATCTTCTTATCTTTGGTGGTACCTTCTATTTACTATCAAAACTTTGTTAATGAAGAACTATTAGAATGTGAGAGTTGCTTTTTCTAGTGATAAAATAAATGTTGATCTACGTTGTTGGTTTTATAATCATTCAAATTATTATAAAGTAGAAACTAAGAGCAACAAAATAAAACAATATCTGGGTTATTTTAGGGAAAATTCCTGTGACCTGGTTATTCTCTTTCTGCTCCCCCAGGGCTGGCCTAGCCAAATATCCTTGGTTTAGTCTTGCTCATTCCAGTGCTATTATGCCAGACTTACCTGTAGGTATTCTCTGTTTGGGGTAGACACTCTTAAAGTTTTTCTCAAGATATTCCTTAAAATGAAAAATTATTGAATTGACTTCACAAGTTTATCGTTGTGGATGTTTGCTGAACAACGGCTTTATCTCTTGCTTTTATTATTTTGCTCCTATCTACACTTCCTTCACTCCTTCCCTCCTCATCATCCTCACTTTCTGTTCTCACCTCCTTCCCTCCCTGCTTCTGGTGGTACTGTCTTCACCTTGATCTTGTTCAGCTTATCTTTTCTAAGTTTTCATGTTTTTCTACCTATTTTCTTTGTTACTTGTTTTAATCCTTCAGTCATGCATTCATTCCATATTTTAATTAACAGTATCAGTGTCTTCTGGAAAGAAACCTCAGAATCGTTGCCAATTTCTTTCTTTCCTTTGTACTAGGAGAAAAACATTGGAATCAGTTCTAGATTCAAATGACAATTCTAATTCTACTAATCCTTATAGCCAGTGCTTTACTGAGAGATCAAGTTGGAGAAGTAGATCCAATACCAATGATCTCAGAGGACTAAACGAGGACTAAAAACTTCGGTTTGCAAGTAGAATTAATTTTATAGTCATCAAAGCACAAATTTCTTTACCACTCTGAGCTGTTTGAAGATGCAGTCTGTGTCTTATTCTCTTTGTATATTTGAATCTCCATTGCCCTGCACTCTGCCTAGTGTAAGGTAAGACCTTAATAAATATTTGCTAATGAAAGTAGTAGGGATCCATTGGAAGTTTTTAAACAAAGGGGTGACGTGATCAAATGTATACTTGAAAGTGAATCTGGTGGTTGTATTTAGGTTGGCATGAGATGGGAAGAGATTGAAGTTGACGCTAGACGACACATAGAGAGTAGAGAAAATGGGCATAAATTATTTTATTAGAGAAGTTTGACTCTGACTGGATGAAGGAAATGTAATGTGGCTGTAGTTGTGTTGTTGGTGGTAGCAGATCTTTTGTAAAATAGAGATTTATGTATGTTTGAAATCAGTGAGGAAATTGCTTAAACATACATAAGCGTAAGAGCAAAGGTAGAAAAGAAGGGGGGAAGTAGCAAGTGAGTTCCTAGAGGAGGTGGGATGGATGGAGTCTAGGACACAGGTGGGGAGTTAGCCTTGAAAATGAATAGGCACGTGTCTTTTGTGAAAAAAGAAAAGTTAAAGTAGGTTAGAAAAAAATGTTAATGGGTGTATGTGTGTGTGTGTGTGTGTGTATGTGTGTTTGTGTGTAGAGGCTGGGAAATGGGGAGTGTTGGAAGTTGAGATAATTGGTGTCAAATGGCCTAGTTCAGTGCTTCTTACCACTGGCTGAAAATTAGAATCACTTGGGGAGTTTTAAAAAATACTGACGTGTAGATTCCATGCCAGGCCAGTTAAATCACAGTCTCTAGGAGTGGAGCCCAGACCCCAGTATTTTTAAACTCTCCTGAGGTGAGTCTAATGTGCAGCCACAGTTGAAAGTTACTGGCCTATATCTTCTTAGTAACACAGCAACAACTTTCTGCTGTGAGCAAGGGAGGTGGTGTGAGAATAAGACCAAGTTTAGAAGAGGAAGAATTGAGGAGACTGGGGAACAATGCAAAGTTAATAAATGATGCTAAAAGTGTTCTGAGGAGTCCAGGAGGCCCAAAGATATCAAGTAGTTTGCAGCACAGAAGCTCCAACCAGTGTGGCATTGTGATGCTCTTTAGCAACACTTGGCAGCTAAGGAGTGGGAAAAATGAACATTAGGGTCATTCAGGTCAGAGAATTGGCATTGTTGGTAGTGCCCCAATCATGCTAGGCATCAGAATAACCCAAGAATCTTTAGAAAAATAAAAATTCCAGGACCCAACCTCCAGTGATCCTCTTTCAGTAGATCAGTAGATCTGAATTGGGGCTGGCAATCTGTATTTTTAAGCATCACTCCTGGTAAGTATGGCAGCCACTACAAACTAGAGGTGTCCACCAATTTGGTTTCTGATGAGAAATTTCCTCCTGGCTTATAGATGGCCACCTTCTCGCTGTGTCCTCACATGGTTGGGTCAGGGGGGCAGTGAGAGAGAGAGAGAGAGAGAGAGAGAGAGAGAGAGAGTGCTCTCTGATATCTCTTCTTATAAAGACACTAATCCTGTCAGATTAGGGCACCACCCTGAAGGCCTCATTTAACCTTAATTATTTCCTTAGAGGCTCTGTCTCCAGACACAGTCACACTGGGAGTTAGGGCTTCAACATATGAATTTTAGGGGAGCACAAACGTTCATTCCATAACATGGGGGGACACAATTCAGCTCATAACAGGCGCCAAAGCTAGGCATATGGTGCTGAAACTCTGCTGAAAGAAAAGAAAAACACAAATATGCTTCTTTTTTTGGCTGTTTAGAAATCAGGCCAAGTCTTTCAATAGTCTCACAGCTCAAGCCTATGTTAGAGATGGTGTGAGCACGTGCTAAACAAGCTTTCCCAAGACGTTCTGCCATGATTGCTAGTTCTTGACCTAAGGTACTAGGTTCTTCTCTAGCAGAGACTGCTGTCTGTGCACTGTCTTCTAACTGCTTTAGGAAAGACGAGCCTGACTTGATACACAAACCAATTTCCTTTTTGAATCTGTGTGGGGAAATAAATTTGGGTCATTTAGCATCATGATGTTTAGAATTCAAATGAGAATTTCTATAGAGAAGTTCTAACTTATGTTATTTAGTGATTTGGTATTCTCATCAAAACTGCCTAACAATCATTGTAAGAAAGAAAGAGAGATTTTAGGGATCTGAGCTATCAGTGGTTTTCAGGGACCTGGGTGTGATGTCACTTGTCCTCCTGTTTGCTTCCTGAACAACAAAGAAGAACATTCTCATTATCACCTTGTGTAGTTTATCCCAGAAGCCTCCTGGAACCACAGCTGTGTAGAAACTAGACGTAGGCCCAGAGCTGCCATGATTTTAAAAGCTTCCTTTTTTGTTTTTTTTTTAACAACTCTATTGAAGTATAATCTGCATGCCATAAAATTCACTTGTTTTGTGTACACTTCAATGAATTTTAGTGATTTTCCTGAGTTCTACAGACCTCATCACAAAGCAGTTTTAGAACATATCATTGCCCCAGTAAGATCCCTCCTGCCCTGTTTCAGTTAATCCCCATTCCTACCCCGAGCCCCAGGCAACCACTGTACTGCTTTCTGTCTCTAGATTTACCTAAAGGCTCTTGATGTTGTTCCTTCCCAGGCCCTGTAGTTGTATGCTCGAATGACTGAAGGCTAAATTCTCCTAGAATTATTTTATAGCCTGCAAAGGTTGCATCTGAAGCTCAGCAGGTGCCTTCTGTTTCAAACAAGGCACTGTAGAGGATACACGTGCTGTGGAGGTCCCTCCTATTTTGAGTGTAAACTGTGTTTTCCGCCGGGATTCAGACAAATTTGGTGGTGGCAGGCCTGCCAGGCATCGTCTGCAAGAAATGAGTACTCATCCTAGAAAAAAGAGCTTCTGTGACCATCACAATGTCTGCCTCTCATATTTGTTTCCCACCTCCGTTGCCTTGTGCACCCACCTGAAACTGGATTATCTTGATTACTTGAGGGGTAGTAAAATATAAAATTGTGAAAATTATACCCTCCATCTAACACTTCTTGTCCCTTATTTTGTTGTGTGCTGTGCAATTTAAAATTCTATTTTCTGGACATACATCATTAAAATAAAAACTAGTTGATGGCTTTTTTCTTCAAATCCCCTAAGTTAGGTTTCTAGGTTAATTCTAGTTGTAATGATTTTTAAAGTCAGTTTAGCATCAGGCCAATTTAACAATATTGGAAGAAAGTCTCCTAGTCAACTTTATCCTGATATATTCCTCCTTTTGCTAAAGGTTAAGTCTTGCATTTACTTAACCTACTAGCTTGTCAGTTGTTTTATAGGTAATTATTAATTTAGAGATCCTTGATGCAGTCAAGACTTTGAGATGAGGTGAAGCTAGTGTGCCAAATGTACCTGTTAAAAGTGAATTATCACTTCTTATTTCTAAGGACTGACAGCCTTATATTATTTCTAACTTCCACAAGGGGACAAATGAGTAGTCTAAGAAAATTGATTTTAATACTTTGGAAATGGAAGCCTATTATTTTCATTCCAGTAATTTCACAAATGGTCATCACATTTAAATAGTTTTTTCTAAGTTATTCTCTTCCCTCTATCCCTTTATGTTCTTCACTGAAAGCGAAAGATGTAGTTTATTGCAAGTATGATACGTGAAGAGCCAGAGGTAATGCTGCGGTTCAAAAGGACACGAGCTTTTCGTTACTACATAATTAAGACATGAAATAGTAAACATGAATCATGCATTTAATTGTATGCTGTCAAAATGAGACTGAAAATGTTACTTAAAATATTCCTTTCTCCATGCTGAAAGCACTTCTAAGAGACTGAGACCACACACAGTTTATAATCTTTTCTCTTTCTTTTTCTACTTTCCATACAGGTTAATTACATTCATGTACCTTTTCCACATTGTTTATTAGAATGTTTCTGCCTATACCATCCACATTAGCGTTCATAACTCACAAAACCAAGATAAGTACAACAATTATAGGTAAAAAAAAACTCAGGTGAAGATGAATGCAGAGATTGGGGTAATGCATCTACAAGCCAAGAAATGCCAAAGATTGACAGCAAATGACCAGAAGCTAGGAGAGAGGCATGGAAGGGATTTTCCCTTGCAGCCCTTGAAAGGAACCAATTCTTCTGACACATTGATCTGAAACTTTTAGCCTCCTAAACTGTGGGACACTAAATTTCTGTTAAGCCACCCAGCTGTGGTACTTTGTTATGGCAGCCCTAACAAATTAACACACAAGGCTTTTATTAACCTCTCTGTGCCACATACATACATACATAAAGTATATGTATGAGTTTGAGTTTCCTCATATGTAAAATATGATAGTGATAATCATATTTACTTTCTATGTTTTTGTGAAGATTAAATCAGTTAGTAAATATAAAGTGCTTAGAATTATTCCTGGCACATAGAGACAAAGGGCAGACATTATTGGTTGGTTAAATCAACAACCATTCCTGTTTCCTCCTTCTTTGCTAAATACTAAATAGCATCCTGTTTGTCAGATGGATTTTCTGCTTTCTTGAAGATCAATAATTTCCTACTGATACAAGGGAACAGAAAACAGATTTTTTTTTTTTTGCTTAGTAAGGTGGAAGTCACAGATTATAAAAGAGAGGATAGAGCAAATCAAAATGGCTAGTTTCAGAAGGTTAGAGTTTTTGTTTTTTTTCCCAGGAGGTTAGAGTTTTTAAAAAAAGACTAATGATTCAAAGGGCAGAAGAGGCCAAATGTCAATATTTTTAGAAAAAGAGAGCAGAGTTGTTAGACACATAGGTGTGAGCCAAAGGATGGAATGCTAAAATAATACCCTCTTCTTCATCCCCTATGACCATGGTGCCTTTGGATCAAGATATTCGTTTTTATAAAGCTGTTTTAGAATCAAAATCTTTCATTATTGTGCTTTCACTATTTCTGACTTAGCACACCAGATTGTCTTATTAACAGAAAGTTGAGTAGCCTTGGAGAATGGAATACTACTTAGGTAAATTTTGACAAAAGGGAGATTAGCAGTCAAGATGATGTGGGGAGCAAATCCCAAATGATGTTGCAGTTGGTAAGAATGGAGGAAGGATTAGGCAATCTGGGGGAAAATTGGACAGTTGGGGACAGGAGATCGAGTGAGGGCATGAGGGTTGGAGGAAAAGGAAAAGAGAGAAAATCCTGTGTATGCCTCTTATAAATTCTGTATTTGAGATAAATTAATTTCTTTGAGTCTCAGTGTGTCACATTCCTAGGGCGGCCGTAGTAAATTACTACAGACCAAGTAGCTTAAAACAACAGAAATGTATTCCTTCACAATTCTAGAGGCCAGAAATCAAAAAGCAAGACATTGACAGGGCATGCTGTCTCTGAAGCTCGAGGGAGGATCCTTCCTTGTCTCTACCTAGCTTCTGGTGGTTGCTGGCAATCCTTGGCATTCCTCGGCCTGCAGATGCATTATTCCAGTTTCTGCCTCCGTCATCACTATGGCATATCACCTCTCTGTGTGTCTGAATCCAAATTTCCCTCTTATTATAAGGACACTAATCTTTGGATTAGGGCCCACTTTAATCCAGTATAACCTCATCTTAACTTGATTACATCTGCACAGACCTTATTTCCAACTAAGGTCGCATTCACAGATTGTGGGTACATAAGAGTTTTGGGGGAATCACCATTCAACTCAGTACAGTCAGTTTCTTCACTATAAAACTAAAGGATTGTAATAGGCACTCTGCCTCAGTTTTTTTATCTGTAAAATGGGGAAGATACCAGTTTCTACTCTGAAGGTTATTGTGAGAAGATGTTTGTTGTTCTTTGATTTCCCATTTTATCTTCCTTGCAATACCCTGATTTCCTTTGGAGGAATTATTGCTTCCTCAGTGAATTAAGTTTAGTGACTTGGTAATCATGGGCCCACCCCTCCTTAGCTGATGGGCCTATATACGACCAACCAATACCAGCTAGATGGGCTCTTTGAAAGTCTAATCCTGATCACAAGAATAAAAAGACTAAAAGTAGATGGAATCTGTAGTATGGTGGTTAAGGGCACAGATTCTAGAGAAAGGCCATCTTTGTATGGACCCTGACTCTATCACTGACCAACTATGTGGCTGGGACTTATTTAGCTTCCCTGTGCCTCAGTTTTCTCATGTGTAAAATGAGAACAGTAATAGTGCCTATTTCATCCAGTGCCAGCTACTGTCCTCGGCATTAGGTATGCATCAGTGAATAAAGTACAGGTTGTTTCTGCCTACATCGAGCTTTCAAACTTTGAGAGAGATAGATGCCAAACAGAAAAATGAATATTTATTACAAATTGTGATATGTATATATGTGTTATAAAAATTCTTAAAATAGTACCTCACACATAGCAACATGGAAGTGTGAGCATTTACTCGTTTATTTGAATGGCAGAATTTTGACTACAAATTACCCCTGTAGTTTCTGATTCCCAGCTCTCTGGAGATGTCTTAGATGCTGCTCATTTTTGAGCTTGGTTTTCTGCCCTTCCCGTTGGTGCTGGGAATTCCAGTTTACTTCCACTAAATTTCCTTTTGCTTAATTTAGCCAGAGGTAGTTTCCATCACTTACAACCTGAGAGCTCTAATGGATACAGTACTTCATAATGCTGTCATAAGGATTAAATAAGATTGTGTACATTAAGCATGTATGTGCTCAATCAATATTACTTTTTTTTGGGAGGGGCAACCTGGGTATTTGAAAATGGAAAGAATAGAGTCAGGTGAGAGTAAGCTGATAAACAGAATTAAACGGAAAAACATTAGCAGATGAATTTAGTGAGAGGAAGACCCAGAGGACTGGCATGATGATAAAGGAGGGCTGGCTTTCATTTATAGGGTCAAAAGTTAGAGAGCGGTTGACAGGTCAATCTGAGAAACTCACAGAATTGAAGACTTGAATGGAATACGTTAAAGGTATTGTTTTACTGTTGACAATATTGCCCCGGAAGATTTAACCTAATATACGCAGTCCTATAAAGAAGCAAATCCTTTCTTCTTTTTTTTTTGTATCACCTGAGAAAGCATTTTAGAAAAACAACCCTTAAAGAAAATGGTCTTTGTTCTTGGCATAAAGGACTACAAAAGGAAAACTAATAAAGAATAGTAGAGCCATTTGTTTGACACAAATCCATGTAGACTCATTATTCTAAGGTGCAAAGGTACACATATTAAACCCAGGGGGAAAGGTAATATTGTGCTGATGGATGCAATATTATAAATATGCACATGCATATTCATATGTTGCCAGTTATTCTTTTGAAGTTGTGCAAATTACACATTTGAAAGCTAACTGAAAACGTGATACATATGGAAAACTCTTCAGCATTCTGAGATAAAAAGTGAATGAAAGAGGATTACTGCAAAAGCTCTTTTCCAGTCGTTTCTTCTATTCCATTTCTAATCATCCAATTCTACTCAGTCCTTTTAACTACTCCCATAGCCCAATTATCCTTTAGGCATCAGGAAATAGGAAGTACTCCAACTCTTGTTTGTCCCCAGTGCCAAGCTCAGACTTGGCTTTTGAAGATAAGCTCCTGTCTTGAATTAAAGGGCTGAAACAATAGTCAGCTCCAACTCTTTCCACCATGCCATCAGCTAATCGACATTCATTCATTCATTTCACAAGTTTTATAAAGTCTACGTTATTTTTGTGTGGTGCTGTCCTTGATGCTGGGTAAACATGGTCAATAAATACAGTTACTGTCTATATGGAACTCTCAAGCTAGTGAGCAAGACAGTAAAAAGAGAAACAAAGGAACATATATTTTCAAGTAGTGGTGTGTGCAATGAAGAAAATAAGCAGGAGGTAAGTAGAGATTTGGGACAGGGATGGGGTGGTGCTGGAGAGAGTGGACCTATTTAGATGAGGTCTACTAGGAGGTAAGGCCTTCTCTGTAACTGGAGGATGCAGACATGAGTGAGATCTGGCCCCAGGTCTCAGGGAGATCATTGTCAAGCACTGAAAAGGCAATTATGGTACCTACGGCTGAGGTGCTGAGGTTGGAGCATCTGTGTGTGTGTAGGCTGCTCTTGTGGAGCCTGCTGCTGGAGCTGTTGTATTTCTCAAGTTGGTGGCTCCTGCCCATGTTTTTCTTTTACAGTTCTCTGGTCCTCCTGTTTTGATGAAGGACTACTTGAGGCCAGCAGAGTCAGGAGAAGGTTGGGACTTAGTTTCTCTCTCCCCCAAATGACCATGTTTCTTGAAGTGGCCCTGTCCTGACGGGAGACCCTGCGGCCAATGGATCGAGTTCTTTAAGGGTTATGACACCTACCTCATCTTTCCTTTCTGGTGTCATTTGCCTTATGACTCCTCCTTGTCCTGTCATGGTTTCCGGAGATAACAAATCATAAGCTTTCCTGTGGGTTTTTCTTAGGTGTTCTAGGTATGGCATGACCTTCTTGTCCCCTGAGCTCTCACACCCATTTAGCCTCTTCCCCATGCCAGTGCTCTGTTGGCCCTATTTCTCTCTATAAACCCTCTCCCCCACAAAAAAGCAATTATTATTAGACAGAAAGTACTGTTAGTTATTAAGGAAAATTATGGCAGAGGACACACAAAGCAACTCCAGAAACTGAGTCAAGGCTATAACATACAATTCTGGCATCTGGGAGAAAGCATCAGGAAACATTCTCTCCCATGCACCCCCATCCTGCATAGAGGGATCCTAACTGGTAGGCTCTTTATGCTTGATCTTAGGTCTCTGGCTTGATTCCACAGAACTAGCAGAGGCCTTATCTAGGGTGAGCAACAAGCCCACAGTGGATGCTGAAGGGTAGCAGGAGGAAGGGAAGGAGATATTGTTATGAGCTATCTTAGGTTGGGCAGAGATTCAGATATGGTATTTACTGTGAGAGATCTCTTCAGAAAGGACCTGTTGGGGGAGAGCAAAGGAGAAAAGGTGAGGGAAAAGAGTTGAGCAAGAATGTGGTCTCAATTCAAGTCTAGTCTTACTTTGAACCTGGGGTTGGAGATGGGGACTAAGGCACACATACTTCACTGAAGAATTGACCCCTTTGAGGAGCTGTTTTTTGTACCCCAACATAAGTCAGTCATTGGTTGTGGGCTAACCCCATATACCATGGAGTAGGAGGATGTTGAATTCTCAGAATGGCAGCTCCATAAGCTGCAGGGCAGTTCTTCAATACTTATAGAAGGTATAGAGGGTAGTACGGTTCTGGAAAAGTGATCTGAGGGGTCATGCCACCAAACATTGACTTCACGAGGCTGAAAAGTTGGTACAATCCTTAAAAATAATGGTAATTTCTTAAATTATCATACATTGAAAGTGAGCCTCAGTAACTCTCTCGTATCCTCCCTTTTTTATGGCTCTGATAGAATTAAACTTTAGATAGAGGGAAAAGGAACTTTAAAATTTTGTTGGAGGAGATCATTGAGAGGATGTGACTGCCAGATGACCCTTGAGTTGCACCCTGGCAATTGGAGGCTCTTCACCCCTGGCCTGTCCTTGGATGTATGTTCCGCCCACTGTTCCCATAGCGGAAGCTGTTTTCAAGGATGCAGCCTTCAAAGAGCAATGTATTGTTGAGAGCATCTGGACAGCATATGTGACTGAACCCACTTAAGGCATCTATATAAACTCTTAAGGTTCTGGCAGGTGGATGTGGAAATCTACCATCTTGCGGCCACCCGACACAAGATCTGTATGTAAGTTTCCTTGCTTATTAAAACTACCACCTGCTAATCTGGAGTGGTCTTCTTTTTTTGGTCTCTCCATGCCTTTTCTGTAGGCGGGGAGGGACGGGTCAGTTTCAGATTTCACTGAGGAAGTTCCAAAGGTTTCAAACTAATAATCAGAAAGCCAGCCAGGATATTGAAGAAATGAGTCTTGGGAAAGAAGCTTTGGCAAGAGAAATTCCAAGTTGGCCATAGACCTCTATGTGGGGAGGGGTGACCTGTAAGTTCGATGCTTGTGGACTGCTGTGTGAGTACAGGGATGCCTTGAAAATGCTTGGTACTTTAATGCACTTGTTTGAGGAACTATATGTAACGCACTGTGCCAAAGAAGAGAAACAAATGGCTCCTACAGTGGGGGGACTCTACTGTGGACAGTTCAGCCTGACTAGAGGCTGAAACTCAAGTTAGAAAGCTAGAAGAAGAGCTGAGGTTAGAAAATGACATGCTCTTGTCCACTACACTGCCAGTTTCAGGCTGGCAGACAGGGTGAGAGAGCAGGATAATGAGTTGGAGAACTTAGCGTGCCATTTTGAAAGCTAGGAGGGCACAAACTGTCTCAGATTAAGGTCAGAGTGATGTGACAAAGCCTGATTAGAACACCAGGAGGTAGAATCCCTGGGAAAGTGAAGAGAACAAAGAGGAAGATGTTATGGTGATTGACAATGAAACAGATGAAAGGCCCTGTCCCATCTGACCTGTAATACAAAGGAAAACAAAAGCATGGCAGCAGCAACCCAGCCAGCAGGGTAGCCCCCAATTCAGGAAACGTTCAGGATGACAGAATATACTCCCACTGAGCTTATTGATATAGCTTCCAAATTCCAGCAAAAGACCAGAGAGAGTATCCAGGCATGGTTGGTGCGCCTATGGGATACAGCAGGGTGATGACTTTTCTCTGACTGGGCAGGAAGCAGAAAAAATGGACAACCTCACCACGTGCCCTGCCCTCTGGTAGTGCCTGCATGGTGTTCCAGGAATTCAAGATACTCACTCCCTTATAGATTGAATTATTCTAGGTGGAGATGAATTATTCAATGAAGGGGATCTCCCTGGGCATGTGGGACCCTGGAAATCTCTAGAGGAAGTACAACAAATTCTTAGAGAATTGAGAATGAGACAGGCAATATATGTCCCTGACTTTGAAGACCCTGATTGGGCCACATTCACTGCAGGAATGAAAGCCAAGATACTCCAGTATGTCTCCACATCTGGTATGGGATACTGATTTCTGTGCCGAGCCCAGTCACGGGACAAGTCACTTAAGCTGTCGGGCAATCCAGTGCTGATCTGGGGGAAACTAACAAATCCCAGGAATGAGTACAAGCTATGGGAAAGACCTGAAACAGAGAGAGAACTGAAAAATCCAGAAGACTATCTCAACCAGTTATAAAGGATCCGATAAAAGTAACCTGGAAGCAAATGTCGTTCGATCTCATTGCTGCCGGGACCTTACCTGAAAAGATAAACCAACAACCCAATGCTGTATTGGGGGCCTATAGAAAGCTTTAAAACCTGAGCAACAGTTCAGACCTGTCCCACCTGGCCCTACTATCCCTGATGCTCTTGCTTCTCCAGGAGAAGCCTCAGGAATATAGTCCTTTTCTGGATGGGTGCCTCCTGTGCCCTGAGTACAGGATGCAGGCCAAGCCTACCTGGAAGTGAGGGCTGTCAAAGGTGATTGGAGACCTCATGTTGAGCTTACTATTCACTGGTTCCCCAGAGATAAATAATAGGTGAAAGCTCTAGTTGATACTAAAGTCAAATGTACTCTAACGCATAGTAACTCTTAGAAATTTTCTGGCCCCCTCAGTGCCATTGATAGTTATGGAGGGCAAAGGGTTATGGTCAGGAAGGTCCCTTTACACTGCAAGTTGGGCATCCTCCTCCATGAGAATATGAGGCTTTTCTCTCTTCAATACTAGGGAACATATTGGGCAATGATATCCTACCAGGATATCTGCAAACCTCTATCAGTGAATTTTGCCTCCAAGTTAGAGGAATCAAACTAATGCTGAGGGGAAATGCCAGCTGGGAACCAGTAAGTCTACCACCCCACAGAGGAGTGGTAGCTGTCAAACAATATAAATTGCCTGAGGGGCATAAGGAAATAGGAGAAACTATCCAAGAACTGCACCAAATGGGTATTGTATGCCCTGCCCATAGTGCTTTCAACAGACTGGTATGACCAGTAAAAAACCGAGATGGTTCTTGGAGGATGACTGTGGACAACTGAGAATTGAATAAGGTAATGGCCCCTATCCATGCGGCTATGCAGAAAATTGCCACCATTTTAGATATCTTGGCCACAGTATAGAAAAGTACCATGCTGTATTGGACTTAGCCAATGCTTTTGTCAGTATACCCCTGGCTGCTGAGTCACAAGATCAATTTGCCTTCACATGGGCAGGACCACAATGGACCTTTCAAGTGCTTCCCCAAGGCTACCTGCACAACTGCACAATACGTCATGGGATGGTAACCTGAGATCTATCTCTGTTCTCATTCCTCACATCAATAACACGGACTTGTTACATTGATAATATAATGTTAACATGTGAAGATTTGCCTCTGTTGCAGGATACTCTGCAGACTTTGCTGAAACACCTTGGAGGGAGAGGAAAGGTGGTGAACTCACAGAAAATTCAAGGCCCAGTCACTGCTGTAAAGTTTTGGGGGATTATATGGTCGAGTAAGATGCTTATTGTCCTAAAGGTATGATTGACAAGATGCAAGTCTATTCAACCCCTCAGAACATGAAAAAGATGCAACCTTTTGCAGGGATTTTGGGGTTTTGGAAGACTTTTATTCTGGATCTGACACAGTGCAGATGGAGATCCCTTATACCACCTTGTAAAAAAAGGGCACATATAGGACTGATGATCAGAGCAACAAGCCACCTTTGAGAAGGCAAAAATACTAGTGAAGCAGATTAAAGCTCTGGGCATCTCCCAAGCAGGGCTACCATTTGAATTAGAAGTGTCTTTGACTCCAAAAGGTATGGATTGGGCACTGTGGCAGAGACAACAGAAGGAGACAGTACCCCTAGAATTTTGGTCTGAGCTCTAGAAGGTGGGAGAAACCCTAAATACCTGATATACTGGAGCAACAGCTCCTAGCAATGGACACAGCACTCCCTCAGGTAGAGCCTTTCATGAAGAAACAACATATCATGATAAGACTTCCCTTCCTATCAAGGAATGGGTTGAAAATATGTTCCATGGGCCCACCTTTGCCATGACTTAAACTCCCACTTTGACTAAGTGACATGCCTATTTGCAGCAGAGGAACACCCTGTTGACATCCCACTGTCTCTAGAAATGCAGGTGCTACTAGGCCCTGTAGGATATCTAGATCCTCCAAATGCCCCCACCCCTATTGCTATGGCACTCCCTGCAGACTGTAGAGAGGGAAAGAGGAAAATTCTCGCTGATGCCTGATATACAGATCTGTCTAGTGGGGACAACCCACCTACCTGGACTGCAGTCACTATTCTTCCCAAGACTGACACCATCTGGATGGAAACATGAAAGAACCGCAGCAGCCAATGGGCAGAAGTTAGAGCATTTGGCTGGTGATCACTCATGAGCTCTGGCTGTTTACTCTGACAGTTGGCTATTCCAAAAGGATTAACCCTATGGCTTAGACAATGGGAAGCAGAGGGGTGGATGATCATGAATAAGCCCTTGTGGGGTCAGAATATATGAAAAGAGATTTAGGTTTGCCTACAAGAGCCTGGGGAAGTTTTCACTGTTTTCCTCCTCCCAGCTCATAAGGCACTGACACCCCCTCAACTCCCGGCAATCAGGAAGCTGATGTCCTTGCTTGGGTATGAGCCCTAGCAACTGACTCTTCAGTAGATACAGCAAGTTGGATGCATAGAAAGAATGGCCACCATAGCACCTGGGTGGGATGGTGTATTGCCAGGGATGTTTGATTGACCTTAAAATACAGTCACTTGATTAGTGCAGTAACACCCTGTTCTGTGTGTTCTAAACAGCACTTGAGGCAACTGTCAAAGGAGCCTAGAGCCATCCACTGGAATTCTAACAAGTGAGGGATTAGCAAATTGATCATATTGACTCCTTCCCTCTGAGTGAGGGTTCTAAATATACTTTGGTTTATGTGGACACCATGTTTGGCCTCACCCAAGGTCTCCACTGTCACTGCACAAACCAGGCTGCTACCATTAGGGGATTAGAGAAACTGAGTACCATATATGGATGCTCTCGTAGAAGAGACAGGGATTTCAAAGGTCATGATATGCAAGACTAAGCAAAGGAACATAACATTGAATGGAGGTTGCATTTCTCCTGTAACCCAAAAGCAGCAGGATTAATTGAAAGGAAAAATGGAATATTAAAGCAGAAGACTAAATTACTAACAGGTAAAACCACCTTGGTTGGGTGGACTAAAGTACTATCCCAGCCTTTAATACATTTGAATGATCAACCAGTAGGATGTGCTGCCCCACATGCCAGACTGGGATTCCTGCTGAGATACCCAACACTGTGAAGAAATATAAAATTATAGAAGTCATAGGAGGCAGCCAGTGCCCCACCTCTCACTGTGAATCAATGTGCTATGCTGCTGAGAACAGCAAATACCATTACACCTGGGAAAGGCATTATCTACTGGAATTTGCAATGGGACATCCCACTGGGATGGATGAGTTACTTCGCATCCCTTGGTGAGGGGGAACTGCTCAATCTTCACCAACATCTTGCTGTCCTGGTGCAAGCTGGACCTGTTGAAACACACTATATCTGGAATGGAAAACGCACCATTAAAAGAACAGAAAAGGTGGAAGTCTTGGTCTGGTATATCCTGCCCCCAGTCCATCTCCTCATGCCTGATAATGCTCTCTCCCTGGACCAAGATGTATGGTATGCACAACTAGGTCAGATTCCTAAGCTACAGCCACATTAACATCTACGGATCAGGCCACAAATGTACTTCTTACAGGAAGGGAAGACCTTTCCATACAAGTTCTTAGCAAATATCTGTCTTTTTGACCTTCGATTTCTGCTTCTCCTGTGGTATCCAGTCACAGGATGGGCACATTCTGTTTTCTACTGGTACAATCATTTGGCTAACATCTTTGTTCTCTCCATTGGCTTGAGGACATTATAGCACACATAGAAGCCTAAATTCACCTAACAAACCTTAAATGATTGCTGGCAAAGCCTGTGTTTACTGAACACTGAAACCTCTCTAAGGAAAGAAGCTGCCCTCTAAAATAGGATGGCCTTGGACATTATGACTGTCTCACAAGGAGGCACCTGTGCCATTACCCAAACAGAAGGTTGTGTGTTTGTACCTCATGAGTCTTCTAATATATCATCTTTATTAAATCACTGAGGACACAAGCGAATGCCCTAAGTGATCCAACCCAACCCCCAGGCCAGGGGACTTCAAAAATTGGTGGTTTGGATTGTGGGGCTTTTGGTGGAAAAAATAGATACTTATAATCATTATCTTAACCTGCATTTTCTCTTGCATGTGTCTATATTGTTGCTGTGGTATCTGCCTCCAATGCATCCAGATAGCCTCCAAATGAGCCACATCCGTGCTAATGAAACCCCTTGCTGACCACTCAGGGCACGTTGTGGAGGAGGAGGGCGTAGAAGATTGTAAGAGCCGCTTACAAGGCAGGGAGTTTTGGAGGAGGTCATTGAGAGGACAAGACTGCTGGTTGACCTACAAGCTGAACCTCGGCAATCAGAGGCTCCTCACCCCTCCCCTGTCCTTGGAATGTACGTTTTTCCCACCGTTCTCATATCCAGAACTGTTTTCAAGGACACAGCCTTGAGAGAGCAGTGTGTTGTTGAGGCCATCTGGATGGTATATGTGACTGAACCCAGTTAAAGCTTCTATATAAATTTTTACAATTCTAGAGGGCAGGTGCAGAGATCTACTCATCTTGTGGCCACCCAAGACAAGCCTCATAAGTTCTATTGCTTTATAAACCTGCCACCCACCAATCTGGGGTGGTCTGCCTTTTTCTTCAGTCTCTCCTCGCCCTCTGTGCATGGGGGCCAGTTTCAGATTTCACCCAGGAAGCTCTTGAGGTTTCAAACCAACAGATATCAAATCTGTCTCTCCACCAGATTCAGGTACAAGGGCTGATATCTATAGCTGCAGGAAAGAAAGGGCCCAAGTGAAAGTAGATGGACGGGCAGCAATGGAACGTAAACAAAAGAAAAGTACTCTCTGGGGAAGGTTGCCCTACACCAAGGACTTGATTTGTTCTCCTCTGTACCAGGTAAATCTGTGACATGAGAAGGATCCATAAGCTCTCTCACTCTGATTCACCCATAATATTGGTCTCACTTAACCAACTCCCTTGGCTCTGATTCCATGCTCACTAAGCAATCCTGTGACTGGTTTGGCTCACTAACCAATCCTGTGGTTTCTCAGATCTGCCTGTAGTGAGAGAATCTTTTGTCATACTGACAGACACATTTCAGATGAACATAACAGCTATGTTTCTCACTGAAAATGAACAAATTGGGTGACTGTTTGTACTTCAGTCAGTTGTGAGTTTGGTTTGCTGGAGTCATTTCCCCTGCATCTAAGCAACCCTGTGACAAGGTTGTAATAAATGTGCAGCACTTTCAAAGCTGAGAATTAGAACAGGAGCCGTGGTAACCTCTCCCAGTTTCCCCGACTTCCTTGTAGTGCACCTCTTTTTAGCTTTAACACATAGATGCTCAGGGCATGATGGAGAAATCTTTGGATCTTTGAGTGTTTGTGGGGAAGATAGAATTTTACTTTGGTCTTCATGAATGTGTATGTCAGGGAAGAACACAGACCTCATAGAGGATGGTATGGAGTAAACTTGCCAGCACTCCAGAGGTGATTAGACAACAGATGAGAGCAAGACAGTTTATATCTTACGGCACAGGAAAGAAGTATCCTGTTCCCCTGCCTCCAAGTATCCTGATCCCCCTTTCCCACAGGGAAAGGCAATGAGCCAAGATGGATGCTAGTCATGTGGTAGCTTACACCATCCTTAAAGTTTGGCACACTCAGCCGTAATGTGCATGGACTCTCAGGGCCTGAGGAGGACTGCCTTTCCCAACAGTGCATACTCCAGAGAGATAGGAGAGAGCAAGGAATTCTAAGAAGGGGAATAGGTGTACAAATCCTGTGAAGCAGAGTTAGCATCTGCCAGTTTAGCTGCAGTAGAGGGTTACTCAGAGGAGCCAGGAGAGTGACAGGTGAGATATGCATTTTAGAAAGATCGCTAATTAGACTGTGGAGGGCAATTTAGGGATAGGAAGGAGGGATTTAGGTGGGGAGACTATAGTAATAATCCAGAGGAGAGATAAGGAGGACCTAAACTGGGGTGGGGTGGAATGGAGAGAAGTGATTGGTGATTGAATGAGATTTGGAGGACTGGAAAAGGTGAAGGGATAATTACTATGTTCCAGATATATCCTTGAGCAACTGAATTGACTGTGCTGTTTCTGGAGGTGAGAGAGCAGGTCGAATGGAGAAACACTGACTTCAGTCTCAGACATGATTGAATTTTAGGTGTCTATGATGCATCCAAGTAAAGAGGCTCGCAGGTAGTTGGATATGTGAGTTTGCAACATAGGAAAAGATTGGGCTGCACAGATACATAAGATGTTATTAAAACCGAGATGAAAAATTCTTGGGACCAGACGAGATCCTTGGAGAACTATGTAGAGTTAAAAAAGAAGTGGAAACAGAATGGAATCCTGAGAGACTCTAATACTTAAAAGATGGATACAGAAAGAATTGCCTGTAAAGGAGACTGAAAAATAGCAGCCAGAGGTGCTTCTGGGACAGACTTCCAGGACAGTGTGTTGTCACTGAAGTCAAGAAACTGCAAGGTTTATGGAGGAGGAAATTTAGTGAGATAAACACCAAAACATGTTTGGAAGAATTAGTAGTCAATGGACTTTGGAGACGATGCCGGGTAGAATGGTTTGGAACGGGGAGACTTGAAGCAGGAAGAGTTAGGAGGGCCTTGCAAATGCAGCATAACGGGAAATGAGTAGTCAGACCGTTTTAATGCGGAAACTTAACTATTGGGTTTCCTTCCTTTTCCTTCTACATTAGAAGGAAAGATTTCCTTCCAAACCACTGAAAGGAAAAGGACAACCACTCTTTCCAAAAGAATGGAATGAAAATATTTTTTCTCTTTCAGGGAACTTTTGAAGATTAATTCCTCCCTCCCCTCAAAGAAAAGGTAAGCAAGTTTTTCGTTTCCAGTTTTTGCTTTGATTTTCATGAGCCACTGTGATCTAATTAAAGAAAAAGCAGAGACTAGGGCTTTTTTGGGTTTGAGGATAAAAGAGGATATAGGGAAGAGAATAAGGAAGTAGAAAGGTGATTGGCAGACGGACACAGGAAACCAATTTCGAGGAGGCTCTTTTCCTCTGGTGAGTCAGGTGAATGATCCTGGAGGACCCCTGCTAAGGCCATTGTTCCTATGCCCAGGAATCTTAGGCTGCTGCATCATCACCAGCCGTATTGCCCTAGCCAGCACTCAGGCCTGTGTCTGCTGCTCCTCAGGCTCCCTTACAGAGGACCATCCTCATAGGTAGCAGCAGCACTGCAGTCTGCCCAGCTGTGTGAAGTTTTCCCCAGCCTTGTGCAACAGTGCCCACCCTTCATGCCCCAAGAAACCCATAAACCCAATGAGGCCACCTGCTTATGTAGCAGAAGTGTGATGGAGATACATTCCTGAACGTGCATTAGGTAAGGGTGGGAGGCAACAGCCACACACGATAAATTGGAGACGCCTGACCTGGGACATTGTTCAGTGACACCTATCGCCACAGTGCGAAATAAGCATAAGGTAAGGAAGGGCTGCCTAGAGACCTTGTGGGGGAACTGAAAGGCAAGTGTGGATTAGAGATAAATTATGAACGAAGAACAGGGCTTGATGACTGGTAAGACATGTGGGTAAGACAACTCCTAGATTTCAATCCTGTGTGATTAGAAAAATATTTTAGAAAAACTAAAGCTGGAAATTTCTATTTGCATCCTTTTGGGAGAAAAGTTGTCAGGCCAAAGAGGAAATCTGAGCTCCCTGGAATGCCGCTGTTGGAGTTATCTTTCCTATTATTTAGGTGGTAGGAGGAAACTATAGGCAGTGCATCGCTGTAGGCCTTTACATTTAACTTTTACCTTTGCTTCCTTCCCCTCACCAGCTGCATCTGAAAAGAGATGAGGACAGGCTTCCAACACCCACTTGCACACTGACATACTTCCTTCTTCATAGATTGGGTACATGCTTGCACAGGGAGCACCTGATTCTGAAACCCCAGTGGGAATGCAACAACCCACATTTTCTAGAGGCGGAATAAAGTAGTGGTTAGTAGTAGTTAAGAATGTGGATTTCTCAGACTTAAACTCAGACCCCAGCCCTGTAGTTTAACAGCCTTGAGGCCTCAGCAAACCACGCAACGTCTCTAAGACTGTTTCTTCATTTGTAAATAAGGTTGTTGGGAGGATTACATATGATAGTGTATGTAAGGGGTTTAGCACTCTTCTTGGCTTATAGTAAAGGCTTAGTAAATATTAGTTGTTATTAATTATGAACTGCTTTAATATAGTGTTTTTTAATAGTTCAGGGGCCCCCATCCCATTAAAATCTCCAAACCCATCACGTCAGTACTTGGTTTTGGATTTCCTCACTATCTTCCCTCTCACTTTTCTTGAATTAAAGGTATTTTCTTTTAAATTACATATTCAATAATATATGTTGAGCCTTTATTATATACTAAATATAGATAACGTACTGAGGAATATTTCAGAATCCTATATTTACTTTATCTCATTCAAGCTTCAAACTATTCTGTGCAGTTGGTACTATGATGGGCATCTTACACTAAGAATCATAAAAACTAAGGGAAATTAAGTGGCTTGACCAAGGTTATAAAGATAGTAAGTGGCAGAGTTGGGTTTCAATACAATCTGTCTGACAGCAAGTTCCCCTCTACCAAGTTGACATTCTTGCTGTTACTGTAGGAGATAAGTGAGGAGAAACTTAACTTTCTCCTTAAGTTTGAATAAGTGATGGTTTGAATACTTTGAAAAATGTTCCCAGTTATTTTGACATTGTGTGGTGATAGTTTTAGTCACAAAGAATTGTGCTTTGAAAACAGCTTTGCAATTTTGACTTTGGTTCTTTAAATTAGATTACTACAGTGAGAATAGCTTTTTGTCCATCTCTACTTCTCATGTCTTCAAGTTCGTGCAAGTATCTATCCTGGCTCCACAAAGCTGTATGCTTTGGGGGAAGCTCCCCCTACCTCAGCCCTAGAGATTGGCCTGGTTGGTGGAAGGGGAGAAATTCTTCTCTCTTTCCTACTGAATGGTTCAGCAGTAGGGGGATGTAACCTCATTTAGGCTGGGACTTGAGAGATTTGGCTCTCTAAGACCCAGAAAATGAATAAAAAAATAAAGACATCAAGAAGAAAATAGGATTTAGAGCAAAGTTGGGGGCAATGTATAAAAAAATTTTTTTAAGAGTGTTTGTTGTGGATTATGTTTCACCTAATCTCTTTCAATAGAATAAGTCCCTGGTATCATTTGTAAGTTAAAATACAATTGACATATCAAATATGAGTATATTACAAAAAATAATTCCAAACTTTGCCATCAGCTTGGAATTTGTTCTTTATATTTCTCCCTTTATTTGGAATTTGCTGCAAGGTTATGGTATGTCCTTGCTTCCTCGTCTCATCTGGATTGTACTCTCAGCTTTTAGGTCAAGCGTGGTCACTGCTTGGGCTCCTAGTTAGAGATGACAACCCCTTGTCAGATGTAAACTGACTTTGGTCCAGGGAACAATAACTATGAGAACTCTGTTAATAAAAGTCTCTAGTTTAGCCTGTTATTGTGGAATGATTTTTTCATGGAGTGCTTATTCTCAACATTCAAGAAATCAGTAACATTGTCATTTTAATAGCTTCTTTTTATGGCAGATGCCATAAGCATATTTCCTTTCCCTTCTAGCACACTGCCTATTATGCAGATACAACTTTAACCAAGCAAGGTTATAAGAGGTATAAATAAATAATTTTGCATTTTCCTCATAGGACAAATGACTAAATGCTAATTTGGAATCTGGCAAACTTGGCTGGCTTGTTAGAAAATTTTAGAATAATGTGCCCCCTTACTGCAATTCATGCCATATATTCTATTTTATATAGCAAATCCCCGAATAAATAAATTAATTGTGCTTCTCCTAATGCTATTTTTTGGAAGACAGGAAACTTATGCATGGCAGAGGCAGAAATTTAGTGTTGCTTCCACTGACTGAATCCTATTTTTCATTTATATATTCCTACTATCCTAGATGGAAATGATGTTGTTTCTAGAAGTTTGTCTGTATGATGACCCAAGATATCACCTCTGATGTTTCAAGAACTACTTTATTCCATGGGATTTAAAGTGCCTGTATTTTCAGTAAGTACAGATAGATGTGGTTATCAGTGGATGCTGAGAATTTTGTGCATGCTAAGATACCTGCATTAAATTCACTCTCCAGAGTGAGAGACGTTATGTTATTCTCTGATTCATTTAGAATTATTTCAAAAATTAAAGGACTAATTAGCATTTGAAAGCTGAATATCACACAGTGGAAATCTGGTAATTCCATCTCTAAAACTCCTACTTTTGGTCCAAAATTATTTTTTCAACAAAGATTTACCGAGCACCAGTTGTGTGTCAGGTACTGATCTTGGCACTGGGATAGCAACGGTGGAAAGAACAAAGACCCTGTTCCCATGTAGCTTATATTCTAGTTAGAAGAGAAAGAAAATACATTAGTAAACTCATAAATGTGTTACATGTCATGTGTGCTTTGGAAAAGGTAGACAATTAGAGATGCACTTGTGGGAGGGTGGTGTTAATTTATATGGACTAGTCAGAGAAGGCCTTTCCTTTTTTTTGGCACCTGAGCTAACAACTGTTGCCAATCTTTTTTTTTATTTCTGCTTTTTCTCCGCAAATCCCCCCAGTACATAGTTTTATATTTTAGTTGTGGGTCCTTCTAGTTGTGGCACGTGGGACGCTGCCTCAGTGTGACCTGATAAGTGGTGCCATGTCTGTGCCCAGGATCCAACCCAGCAAAACCCTGGGCCACTGAAGCGGAGCACATGAACTTAACCACTCGGCCACGGGGCCAGCCTCTGAGAAGGCCTTTCTAATAAGGATACATGTAAGATGAGCAACAAGAATTGGACTTAGCAGTTGAGAGGCTGGGCAACTGGAAAAACTATCTTTGTGCGGGACTGAGACTCAGCTAGTATACAGATGTAGCTGTGCCAGTCTTTTTACCACTAATTCGTCCCTGTTCTATACCACTTACATATTTTGAAAATCCTTCCTATCTGTGATGGTATTAAAAAAAAAGGAGAAAAAAGATATTACAATTTTCTGACAAGAAAGTTTCTGTAGAAGGACACAGTGAGACAGGTGCTAAATTCTTCAAGGAACAAGGGAAATGAGCTGGAGGCGTGGATATGCATGCAACAAGGAGGGACATGTGGTGGTACGGTTTAATGGCTTGAGCTTCAAAATAGCTGAAGTGTTTTAGGGAGGAGGCAGAGATAATGGTCCTCGAGTGGCAATAGGGAATAAAGTGGACAGCCTCACCATCTCCAGACCCAGTGAAATAAGTGGTGTGTGAGAAATGATGCCACCTGCGTTGGCTACATGCAAAGCAGCATCTTTAGA
The DNA here is from genome assembly GCF_021613505.1 of Equus quagga. NCBI lineage: Eukaryota > Metazoa > Chordata > Mammalia > Perissodactyla > Equidae > Equus > Equus quagga. Next base: position 50,802,845 of record NC_060280.1, on the reverse strand, counting down.
GGAAAGCAGATTTCAGTTAGATAGGAGTAGAGGGAATATTCAGAGAAGAAGTCAAGGATTAAGAGTATTTTGTCAGTGACAGGTAGAGAAGCTCAGAGAGTATGGTAGAAGGTCAGAGAGGTCAACGAGTGGTGGAATCTTCAGACAGATTAAGGGGAAGTACAGACTAATATGTGAATAAGAGCCCAGGTAATGGGAGATCAACTAAGTAGTACTTAGTGATGTATGGCAGGGTGTGATGTTTCCTGAAGGCTTATAGCATTGAATGTGGGAAGATGGAATGTGGTATCTTTCCGGGCTAGGCATAGCTCCATGGGTTCCTGGTTCCGCCATGGGAATGGTGGTGTGGAGGCCGCGGTCGCATTGTTTCATCTGTAGGATGCGTGACTCTCTGGGCACTGTCAGTGAGCTCTGTCTAATGCCATACAGTGAGCATATGGCATAACCAATTAATCAGATAAACCCCATAGCTCTGCTTCAACTGTACACATAATATCAAAACATCTGAATCAAAATGGAAAACTTCCACTAATTATCCAGATGGCTTTGAAATATTCAGTTGTTTTCATTATGTGGGACAAAACCTTTGCGTGACTACCTGAAAATTTAACTTTTGTACTGACGTGCTTGATATTTTAAAGACATGTCTCTGCCTGTTTTGGCTAAAATTACATACACTTTATATTCTGTAGATGTTAGATCACTACTTTACGAAGGAGGGGAGGCAGATTCTATATGAACTTGATTTCCGGATGTGATTTAAACTCTTCAATGTATCTAAATTTTTTCAAATGGATCAACATAGAAATTCTGAAAGAGTTGATCATCAGGAACCACCCTTTCTGGACAAGGGAAGTTGATCATTTAGCACCTTTTCTTGATACATCAGGTTCAAGAGCATTTGGGGAAAAGGGGGAACGAATATCCTACAGTAGAAGAGTCACTAGATAGAGTTTTAATTCAACAGTGCTGGTTGGTGGCTTCTCAGGCTAAACAATCACTGCACAGACTAGGAAAGGGATGTGGCCAGAAACCACATTAGTGGCTCTTGTGGGGCCAGATCCCTAAGCCTTGGATTCTTGAATTTTGTGTTCCTTCACATGTGGAGCAACATTCTCCCTGGAGCTTTTTCAGGTATCTTCCCTTTGCCTGTTGGTTCACAACCTCAGGAATTTCCTGAGTGAAATCTGAAACTGGACCCCATAGATGGAAGGCAAGGAGAGACTGAAGAAAGAGGCAGACCACTCTAGATTGGTACGTGGCAGATTTAATAATCAAGGGAACTCACGTATGAGGCTTGTCTTTGGCAGCCACTAGACAAGTAGATCTCTGCACCTGCCCGCCAGAATCTTACAAGTTTATGGAGAGGCCTTAACTGGGTTCAGGCACATATATCATCCAGATGGTCCCAACAACACTTTGCTCTCTCAAGGCTGCCTCCTTGAAAACAGCTCCACCTATGGGAACGGTAGGCAGAGTGTATATTCCAAAGACAAGGGAGGGGTGAGGAGCCTCTGATTGCCCAGGTCCAACTCCAGGATCAGCTGGTGGCCATGTCCTTTCGATGACCTCCTTCAACATTGCCTTCAAGCTATTTCTGTTACCACACAGGAGTGAAACCATAGAGGCTGAGAAGGCCAAGCCTCAGGGCACTCTATGGAGAGTCTGTCAACAGATTTGGGTCCCCCTTGTCCTAACAAACTCTGCTCTGAGGAGTCGAATGAGTCAGCAAATTGAGGAATAAGTTGGCACTTGCTTAGCAGATATTGTATTTCTTTCTTCGTTAGTTTCCTTGAGTGTCAAATGAATGGATAGGCGCAGATAATCTCCAAACTTCTCTTAATCCAAACTGTAGATAACCCTCTGAAAAATCTTAGGATTCCAGAAAAGATCTTCAGTCTTGCAAATGATGGGCCAATAAGCATCTCTGAAATATTTTACTGAAAATGGGTCTTTAGTTGCAGCCTATGAGGAAAATAATTGTCAAACTGTTACACACATTTGTTGGAATTTTATTAATACATAGGTATCAACACAACCAGTTCGTATGCACCTTAGGAATAAGAATAACACATCCCTTATGGGTTTAACTTTTTAGTTTTATTCCATGAAGGAGACAAAGACAGTTTACTTATTCTGCAATTACTGTAGGTGGAAAGCTATCAATAAAATCCCATGCTTTCCCCAGTGGTTATGCAATCCTAATAATTAAATCTACACATCTGCTAAATAACACCAGTTTCAAAGTCTAGCAATTTGCATGGAAGAAAACAGATGTCATTCTGGTGTAATCTCTTCACTTTCACCACGAGTACTGTGAACGCCGCACACCCTGCAGTGATTAATCTATCAAAATACTCTACTCCATTTACTCTATTTTATTACATCCTGTGTCACAGGAGATGGAACAGCTGTTTCTGGATAGAAGGCAAAGAACTGGTACAAAATAAAGCATTCTCTGAATAGGTGCACAAACCAATGTTCCTGAATTATTAGAAAAGAGAGATCAAGTGTCTACAATGGGATGATTTTCAGAAACTCCAGTGCAACTACTGTCTCAGTCTTTAGCATAAGTGAATGACCTGAAACATACAATGGATAGGTGCATTTTCCCTTCACAGAAAAATAGTTTTCAGTGGAATCCCCTCCTTCGGAGTTGAAAAACCCAAGTTCATAGCCTTTGTTAAATAGAGCAACTTGGTTTAAAGACAGGTTCCTTCCTAATTAAGTTACCATCAAGTGAAACTCCACCTTAAGGGGAAAATGCAACATGTAACATCATCCCAAATTATAGAAACTTATGTTGAGAGATTTAGATAGAAAAAGTAGAGTTTATTATTCTAGTGAAATTTATCTGGTTATGAAAAATGTTATGAAAGAGGACATTGAAAATTTGTTGGAATGGGTTACCAAATGGATTTTCAGTGCTGCAAATGAGATATAGAAAAGACAGAAAATGGAGAAATTTAAAAAATATACATGCTTTTAATGTCTTCTTAGGAGGAAAAACCATATTTCACTACACGAGCAAATCTTAGAACTTTGGTGAGCATAAGAATTCCTCGGAGCGCCAAAACTAGAGATTCTCATTCAGTGAGTCTAGGATTAAGTTCGGGAATCGGAATTTTTAAGATGCCTTCTGGTTAATTCTGATTCAGGTCATCCTTGGACAATTCTATGAAATACTGTCTAGATAATTGTTCAGATAAACATTTATCATTACTAAGCATCATGTTGTACATATACATAGTGGGCACTCAACATATGCTTGCTGAATGCATGGAACAAGTAAGAACTCTATCTTTGGAGTTAAACATTTGTGTTCAGGTTCCAGTCCTACTTTTGGCTAGTTGTTTCATTTTGGGCTGAATCTTTATTCTCTCTCAGCCTCAGTTTCCTTGTCTGTAAAATGAATATACACATACTTACCTTCCAGAGTTATTTTGTGGGTTTATCATTAACGATTAAACTCCTAGAAATATTTGTCTACACGTGCTGCCTTCAATTCCTTTCCTCTCATTCTCTCTTAAACTCACTCATATTGGGCTTCTGTTCCCACTACACCATCAAAACTGCTCTTGTTGGGGTCACAGATGACCTCCACACTGCCGAATCCGTTGGTCAGGTCTCAGTCTTCATTTTCCTTAACCTAGTAGAATGTATATGATTGCTCATGCCTTCCTCTTCAATAGAATTTCTTCATATACGTTCTAGGAGCCATATTTTCATGGTTTTTCTCATACCTTGCTTGTTGTTTCTTCTTAGCCTCTTTTCCTTGATCCTCTTTTCCCTGATCTATTAATTTGGAGTGCTCCAGGGCTCAATCCTTGGTCAACTTCTTTATCTACATTCACTCTCTGGCTTTACATACCACATCTGATGACTATCAAATTTACATCTCCAGTCCAGACTTTTCTCTTGAACATGCCAAAATCATATATCAAACTGTCCAATCAAATCATACATCTCCACTTCGGTATCTATTAGACATTTTGAATTTGGAATGGCTAAAACTGAATAGCTGATTTCTCCTCCACTCCCCCAAATCTGCTCCATCCATGACCTTCTTCATTTCAACTGAGGACAACTTCCAGTTGCTAAGGACAAAAACCCTTGGAGTCATCCAGATGCCTCTTTATCTCACACTCTAAATCCAGTCCATTGGGAAATTCTTATGGCTCTTTCATTTCTCACCACCTCCACTATTATCATTGTGATGTGAGCCACCGTGATCTTTTGCCTGAAATACTGCAAAAGCCTACCTAGCTCCCCTGCTTCCACCTTTTCCTCCTTACAGTCTATTATGTACAAGGCAACCAGAACAATCCTTTTAAAATGTGAATCTGATCATATTATTCCTCTGCTCCAAACCATCCAATGGCTCCCCATCTCACTCAAGGAAAAAGTAAAGTTCTCACAATGATCTACCAGGCTCTATGACATGGTCCCCACCTTCCCCTCTAACCTTGTCTCCTCATGTCTACTCCCTTCCTGCCAAACTGTCCTCTTTGCTATTCCTAAAACTAACATGACTTGCACCGACTATTCTGTCTACTTGGAACACTCTTCGTCCTGGTATTCTATGGCTTTCTCCCTAGCCTTCTTCAAGTCTTTGCTCAAAAGATGACTTTTGACTACTCACTATCTCTATTGTTGGTTGATTATAGAAATTGAGATAGTCTTTGTAAAATAGACAACTTGAAAATGATTTCATTTAATGTATAACCAATATAACTCTTTCTTCAAATTAATCATAATAGACGACATGGAGAAAGAGCTTACAATGTACTAAATGTTGTGCTTTACATATACTACCTTGTTTAATACTTATAAATGATGATAAATAAGATACTATAATTATTATTGTCCCCATTTTTCAGTTGAGCAATGAATGAGTAGAGAGGTCAAGTGACTTGCTCAAGGTCCACAGCTGTTAAGCTTTGGCACTGGGACTCAAGAGCAGGGACTCCTCTCCATACTCTGCTCTGACAATGCCCTGGGTAAATAGTCACTTGGAGTCACACAATAACTCAGTGACTGGTTGTGTTCAAAGTACTGTTTGCTTGATGGCTTAAAATCACTTTTAAATAGATGTGTGTCAGATGTGGTTAGCCTTGATTCACTTTTCAGATAGTCTTTACAAGCCTTCTCTTTCCTCTGTTCCTGAGACTTAGCTCTTAAATTTCTATGTATTTATCTCTATTTCTTACCTTTTTGACTGCTGGAGGCTAATCAAGTGCATGCCCTATCTGAGAAAAAATTTTATAAGTATGTGTTACAGGCCTATTGGGTGATTCAGCCTGGTCCATTTTCATTTCTTCTATAGAAATAACAGCTTGGCCTCAAACAAGCTTTCAAGGAGACCCAGATGGTGAATAGTAATTTTAATAGATCCATTGTTCAGTTTTAAAAAGATATCAGTCTGGTCATTAATGAAAGCCAGGAAATTGCTTTACTGTAGTGAAGTACTGTCAAAAGACCATTTATAAATTGTAAGGATATTACTTTTTCAATTAAATTTAAATATGATAATGAATGAAGAGAAAGGTGTACCAGCTCATAATTATAGGAACTTGTATAAACACAAAAGTGAGAAAAAACATGAAAATTATCAAAGTACTTATAATTTCTATGAGCAGGAACCTCAAGAGCTCAATGTAAAGGGTCAATGCTAAATGACTGCCATTATATTTTAAGCTAGTTTGCTTGGGTTATTTTTAATCTTTTGACTTACATTGTGGCGGTGTGTTATCTACTAGAGACCCTATCTTTTACTGAGTTCAGATTCTGATTGAGGTCATCGGTGATTATGGGAGGACTCATAAATAATATTCCCCATATTCTGGGTTGAGATTAGGATTTTGAGAGTCCATTAATAATGGTTATTTTTTATATTCACTTTAGTTGGATAAAAGCAAGGTTAGACTGCCCTGAGGAAGACAGAAAAAAAAAGTATATGCACTGACTTTGAGGTAACCTGGAGAAAGTTAACTGAAAAACTATGGTCAGAGTGCTGAAAACAGCAAATAATTTACTATAAAAACTACAGACTTCTTTTGAATTTCAGCTTAATACATAGGTGTGAAAATGCTTTAGTTTTTAGAAGTTATTTTGGAACTTGAAGTCATTTATGTGAGCCCATAATTATACTTTGTAGTGTGACATATGATATCTGATGGCTCTTTTTTATTGATGTATTAATACATGTAAACTTTTTAGGCAGTTATTTTCTTTTGGCAGATTATTCAGTATTGTCTGCAAAACGGAGGATTTAGTGAACCCCAGAACATGAATTCATAGATAAAATTGGGTCCTGATAAGAATTACATATACTACTATGCAGTAGATAATGTTGTCGCCCACCTGGCATTTATTCCCTTTTCCCCCTTTCTAGTAGAACCTTAGTTTGGGTATCCACCTTAGTCTTCTGCTTCAGGGAAAGCTGACTGTATTCTAGGGCAGGTGGGTTCTCATTAGTCTAAGCTATTTAGCACATGGACTTCCTTTGAAGACTACTAGTGACTCAAGGGTTGATACATATTTTATTTTGATCAATCAGATTGTAGGAAACAATGTATATTCCACAAGTGTAGGAGAGGGCTTCCTTTATCTTTCCTGTTCAATATGAACAAGAAAGTATGAAGTTATAATGGTCAAAGATAGACAACTTGGAATAATGAGAGCAAACTTAGGATAAAGCCGACACTGAGAATGGTTGAGTAGAGGTAAAGAAAGAACCTGGATCCTTGAAAACAGAATTGATCTGTCTGATTGAACTGGACAAATGGCAGCCATACCTCTAGGCTTCCATTAATGGTAGATAATCAATGTCTTAATTGTTTCAACTAGTTCAAGGTTATATTTCATGCTATGTTTGTAGCTTATCTTAGTCAACTATGGCTGCTATAACAAAAAATCATAGACTAGGTGGCTTAAACAATAGATATTTACTTCTCACAGTTCTGGAAGCTGGGAAGTCCAAGGTCAGGATGCCAGCAGATTCAGTTCTTTAGGAAGAGGGCCATTATTCTGGCTTGGGGATGGCAGTCTTCTTACTGTATCCTCACATAGTGGGAAAGGAAGCTCTAGTGTCTCCTCCTCTTCTTATAAGGGTGCTAATTCCATCATGGGGGATGCACTCTTCATAACTTCATCTAAACCCAATTACCTCCCAAGGCCCCACCTTCTAATAGTGGTCCATTGGGGGTTAGGGTTTTAATATATGAATTTTGGAGGGACACATTCAGTCCATCACATTCTGTTCCTGGCCCCTCCAAATCTGTGTCCTTCTTACATGAAAAATACATTAATTCCATCTCAACAGCTCTAAAATTCTCAACGTCTTACAGCATCAACTTTAAAATCTAAAGACCAAAGTCCAAGGTCTCATCTAAATATCTCTAAATCGGATAGGAGTGAGATTTGAGGGATCATTCATCCTAATGGAAAATTCCTCTCCACCTGTGAACATGTAAAACCAGATGAGTTACGTACTCCCAAAATACAATGATAGGGTAGGGATAGGGTAAGTATTATCATTCCAAAAGGGAGAAATCTCCAGGGAAAAATGGTTGACAGGTCCTAAGCAAGTCCAAAACATAGCAATGCAAATACCATTAGATGTTAAAGCTGGAGAACAATCCTCTTCAGTTCAATGCTCTGCCTTTGGGACCCACTGAGATGGCAGTCTTGCTTCTGAATTTCTACCTGGTGAGAGTCATGCCTCCAAAACTCTGCTGGGCTGGGGTCAAGCCCCCAAGGCTCCAGACAACCCTACCCCCACAGCTCTGGGGCACTTGCCTTCTAGCCTGTTAAATTGAGGTGTGCATGTTTACAGCTGAATAGCTCTATGATCTGATCCTGTAGGATCTAAGAATCTGACAGCTTTCCTTCATGCTATAGACTGGATATTTGTGTCTCCTTAGAATTTATATGTTAAAACCTAATCCCCCGTGTGATGGCATTTGGAGGTGGGGCCTTTGGGAGGTGATGAGGTCATGTCGGTGGAACCCTCATAATGAGATTAGTGTCCTTATAAAAGAGACACAAAGGAGCTCCCTCATCCCTTCTGCCATGTGACATTATAGTGAACAGACAGCTGTCTATGAGCCAGCCAGTAGAGCTTCATCAGAGCAGAAATTGGCCATTGATTTGATTTTACACTTTTCAGGCTCTAGAACTATAAGAAATACATTCGTATTGTTTGGGGCTGGCCTTGTGGCCCAGTGGTTAAGTTCGCGCACTCCCCTTCTGCAGTCCAGGGTTTCACCGGTTCAGAGCCTGGGCACGGGCATGGCACCGCTCATCAGGCCATGCTGAGGTGGTGTCCCACATAGCACAAACAGAGGCACTCACAACTAGAATATACAACTATGCACTGGGGTGCTTTGGGAAGAAGAAGAAGAAAAAAAAAAGATTGGCAACACTTGTTAGCTCAGGTGCCACTCTTTAAAAAAAAAAAATTTGTGTTGTTTGTAAGATATCCAATCTATGGTTTTCTCTTCTACAGCCCAAACTGACTAAGACACTTCATTTTGTCCCATTTACATCTCTTTCAGTTCAAATGAGCAGTGTTTCCACTGTGGTGGCTGATTAGGTCGTACCCATACTAATCTTCTCATCAAACGGTTGTTTAGCCAGACTCTTGGTATTCTCTGTGATATGGATAGGTTGATAATTTTCCAAATATTTAAGTTTTGGTTCCTCTTTGCTTAACAATTTCTTCTTAAATTCATTTCTCTCTCCTCAAATTTTATTCTAAGCAGTCAGGAGGAAATAAACCACTCCTTCAACAATTTACTTAGAAATCTCCTCAGCTAAATATCTAATTTTATCACTCAAAAGTTCTACCTTCCACAAAACACTAGAACATGAACTCAATTCAGCCAAGTCTTTTGCCACTTTCTAACAACAATTGCCTTTCCCCCCATTGTCCAATAACATGCTCCTCATTTTGATCAGACTTCACCAGAATGGCTTTACCATCCATATTTCTCCCAACATTCTGTTCCTGATTATTTATATATTCTCTAAGAAGATGGAAACTTTCTCTACAGCTCTCCTGTTTTCTTTCTGAGCTCTCACTGGAAACACCTTTAACAGTCCCTTCATGACAATCTCTACTTTTTCTAACATGTCTCTCGAAACTCTTGAGCCACTACCCATTATCCTGTTCTAGAGCCACTTCTCAATTTTTAGGTCTTTGTTACAGTAGCACCCCACTTCTCAGTACTAATTTCTGTCTTGCTCTGCTTTGGCTGCTATAATGAAATACCAGAGATTAAACAACAGACATTTGTTTTCTCACAATTCTGGAGACCGGAAGCCTGGGAGCAGGGTCCCAGCATGGTTGGGTTCTGGTGAGGGCCTTCTTACAGGTACCACCTTCCCACTGTGTGCTCACATGGCCTTTCCTCAGTGTTCGTGCAGAGAGAGAGAGGAGAAAGAGATTTTCCTCTTCTCATAAGGCTACTTATCTCATCATGGAAGCTCCATTCTCACGACTTCCTCTAGACCTAGTTATGTTCCAAAGGCCCCACTTCCCAATACCATCACATTGGGGGTTAGGGCCTTCAATGTGAATTTTGAGAGGACACAAACATTCAATCCATAACACAACTAAAACGTCATAAGTGTTACATACTAAAACTTGCATGTAAAAGTTATAATTAATATCTCCCTTGCCAACAGAGATCTATTTATAGTTGGTTTGAATTCTTATTTTGTGGTTTATGGTAGCCCGAAGCCTTCCCTGTAGATTTCTGCAAATATCCAGAGGCCTAATATTGTTGCTTTTCTGGATGAACAGCCTTCTGGTTAAGCAAATGCAGAGTGTTTACTATACCATATTGATCCCCATGTAAAATATCATGCCTCTTTGGGCATAGCACAAAAGAATCCATTTACCTCAAGTATTCATGAACGATATGGATTTTAATAAAGCTTCCATCGAAAGGATGGAGAAGGGGGTTACATTACAGCAATGCAAACAACTTTAACAAATATTTTACAGTTGTTGACAAGTAGTGTTTGTTCTATAAGTATGTGCAGGTGTATGGTTTGAGTGCACATTAAGTGTGTGTGAGAGTTTATGTGTGCAAATGTGTGTAAGTATGTAGTGTTTAGTTCAGTAGTTGAAAACATTGGGCAGATTAAACAGGCTCACACGCAGTTCACTAATAGAGAGCTTGAGAATGTGACCTGATTTGAAAGGTTTTTACTCAGCATGGGCTGCCATAACAAATTACCATAAACTGGGTGGCTTAAGTGACAGACATTTATTTATTTAGTTCTGGAGGCTGGGAAGTCCAAGGTGACAGCTGATTTAGTTCTTGGCAAAAGTACTTTTCCTGAATTGCAGACAGACACCTTCTCCCTGTATCCTCACATGGGGGGAAAGAGAGCTCTGGTCTCTTCCTCTTCTTCTAAGGACGCAATCCTATCATGGGGGCTCCACCTTCATGATCTCATCTAAGCCTAATTACCTCCCAAAGGCCCAACCTCCAAATACCATAATATTGAGGATTAGGGTTTTAACACACGAACTCTGGGGGGACACAAATATTCAGTCCATAACAGAGGGCTTATGATTTGATTTGAGACTTGGAGTTCCAAAGCATCCCACCATTGTCTGCGTGACCTTACATGTCATGGCCATCATCAGTCATCCTGTTGGAAGGTCCTCTACCCCCTGCCTTAGTACAGACGGCATTAAAAAGACTTAGAGAAGAGTTCTGCATGGGTGAGGGGTAAGGGGATGGGGAATAGATCTTGTAACAAGATCAATCCTTACTTGCAAGAATGGAGTTTCCTGGAAGGTAGAAGAAGCCCTGTATGGGAGAGTTTAGATGGAGGAAACACTTGGGAGAGAGGCAAAAAGCCAGCAGCAGAAAATAGTTTGTATCTTTATAGGCTTGCCTAGGGGTTTTGCAGAGGATAAAAGGCAGAGTGGGGCTGGCCTGGTGGCATAGTGGTTAAGTTCACGTGCTCTGCTTTGGTGGCCTGGGGTTTGCAGGTTTGGATCCTGGGTGAGGACCTAGCACTGCTCGTCAAGCCACGCTGTGGTGGCATCCCACATAAAATAGAGGAAGATTGGCACAGATGTTAGCTCAGGGCCAATCCTCCTCACCAAAAAAATAAATAAAATAAAAGGGCAGAGTGCTGCACTCTGACCTCAAGCTAGCACTTGAGGGAAGGAGTGGTGTCTAAGTAAGAGTCAGGGTCCAAGAGTTCCAGGTGAAGAGCAGTAGCTGATGACTGCTGGTCCATGGCTGAGTCAGGAGAGACTGCTGCCCCAGAGGAGCTTCTGAGTGGACAACTTGGGAGAGACTCAAGGAAAGCTTCACTTTTCAGAGCATTATAGAGGAAGCTGACCCTTGAAATGTGGAGTAGGGGTGAGGGTGGATATCAATGCTTGTGTTACATTTATATGTAATCTGGGCGTGACAGAATTTCCTCCTATTTTTAGTCCTGAAAGAAAGAATCTTTGCTAACCTACATAGGGTAATTTTTACTGTGACCAACATTCAGAGTCTTCTCTACACCCTCCTAGGAAAAGAAGGGAAACTTCAAGTCATTGCAATCATAATGCGAGTCCTTCCCTTTGAAAATTGCACCTCTCCTCACAGGAGGAGGTGCAAACTTGAGTGGCACCTAATCTTTGCTGAGAAGCACCCTGAGGATTTCTCCACAAGACTAGAATTCTGCAAACCTTTCTTTGCAAAACACAAATGGTAAATATTTTAGGCTTTGCAAGCCATACAGTCTCTGCCCCAACTACTCAACCCTGCTGATGCAACAGGAAGTAGCCATAGACAATACGGAAATAAATGAGTGTGGTTCTATTCCAGTAAAACTTTTTATTTATGGACACTGACATCTGAATTTCATATAATTTTCAAGTCACATGACATCCTTCTTAAAAATTTTTTTCCAACCATTTAAAAGTGGAAAATCTATTTTTAGCTTGTGGTCCACACAAAAACAGTGATGAGGGGTCAGCCTATGGCATAGGGTTAAGTTCGTGTGCTCCACTTTGGTGCCTGGGGTTCACCGCTTTGGATCCTGGGCGCGGACATACACACCACTTGTCAAGCCATGCTGTGGCAGATGTCCCACATGTAAAGTAGAAGAAGATGGGCATGGATGTTAGCTCAGGGCCAATCTTCCTCAGCAAAAAGAGGAGGATTGGCAGTGGCTGTTAGCTCAGGGCTAATCTTCCTCAAAAAAAAAAATCCAAACAAACAGGTGGTGGATTGGACTTGGCATGAGGGCCATAGTTTGCTGACTCCTGCATTAGACATAGCGGGTGACAGAGGGTGCTGGGCCTCTGTCCTTTGAAGAAGGGTGAATGCCAGTCTCTTAATATCAGTTCAGCCTATTTACCTTTGAGAGCAGTTTCTCTTAACTGAATCACCTGTACAGTACATCATTCTCACAAAGACAAGCATTAATTTTCCACTGAGAAAATGCAGGTTGGTCTCCTGCCTAACGAGGAACGGACGTTTTTCCCATCAGCTTGGGTTTTTGCGTTTTGTCTTTGGTGAACAATAGCCTGCCCCGTTATTATGCTGAGAAGCATTTCGCTCTTTCTTGCCAGACCTGAAACTTGGCTGAATCACAAGAACAATCACGCTGGTTGTCAATAGCTGTTCTTTTAGGCGCCAGGAAGAATGGTGCCAACTATGATTAAATTATTTTGATTCTTGGCCTCCCACTGTTGGGGACAATGAGAGGTGGTTCTTGCCAATTCATCCCACCACATATATAAAATCGTTTTTAGCAAAAATAGCATTATATTGCACATGTTCCTTTGTAGCCTATTTAAGAAAAAAACCCCACTTGATAATGTAGCCAACATTTTCCCATATCATTGATAACATTATTTTAAATGACCGTGCACTATTTCATCATAAGTTGCAAATAATTTGACCAAATTCTCCATTGTTACCTTTAAGTAGTTGCCAATCTTTTAATATTACAAAAAATTGTGTAATGAAAATTCTTTTACATAAATCTTTGTACAGCTTCATGATTGTTTTTTTAGGATGAGTTCCCAGAAACGGAATTGCTTGAGCAAGCATATATTGAAGATTTTTGATAAGTGTCATAAAAACACACTCTTTTGAGTTACCTCAATTTATATTTTCATCAGCAGCACATGAAAGTATCAATTTCTCTTTACTCTTGCCATTAAAAATTTAATTTGCTAGGAAAGCACAAAGATTTAATTTGCCAAGAAAGCATGAAGATTTAAATAAAACTGTCTATTTATATGTGTATCTTTCCCAATATTGTGAATATTTAGTGAGATGGGGATATTGTCTTCTTCATTGTTTATTCTCAGTTTCTAACACAATGCCTGGCATATAGTAAATATTCAATAAATACCGGTTGAAATAAAAACAAGAGAAAGAAAACAGACAATAATGCCAATACCTAGTCATATACTTCATATACTTTCCTCAATTTTTCAGACTGGTTACTTTGTTACAAAACATGATCTGATTAAATTTATTGCTTTTTCAAAGCTATGCTGCTTTATAGCTGAAAATGTAGAAGGAAAATGAAATCATTGCAGTGTATGGCTTTGAATCTTTTAGTTCGCTCTGTAGAGGAAACCTTTTGTTTCTACGACATTTACACTACGATGACCTCTCTTTCTCTATTTAAAACCCCATTATGTAGTTTATTGGATCAGGGATATACGTCTTCTATTTGGGATGTGTGTATGTCTAAAGACTTAGAAAACTTTTCATTTTTTAGATACAGTCATTTGCCATATAACGCATTTCAGTCAGCAACAGACCACATATATGATGGTGGTCCCATAAGATTAGTGCCATATAGCCTAGGTGTGTACAAGGCTATACCACCTAGGCTTGTGTAAGTATACTCTATGGTGTTTGCACAACAATAAAATTGCCTAACGATGCATTTCTCAGAATGTGTCCCTGTTGTTTAGTGACATATGATTGTACTTACACAGGTTGGATTAACAGCAAAAATAAATGACCTTAGATGTCTTAAATGGAAATATCCTGTTTTTTATTGAATGCAATTAGGATTTTGCTATCAAAATAGCAGTTGCAGCTGTGCATTCAACAGAAATTCAAAAAAATGCCTGCAAGGGCAAAAATTTCTCTTTAGATTGATACCCTACTTCAACTTTATTGTCTTAGTTGACTTATAGACTCTGTAGTATTGAGTAAAATAGTTGTCTATTTACACAGGCAAAGCAATTTCTGACTCCAAGGTCACTTGCAGTTTATAGAAAAGAAATTTTTTGAAGTTTTATAGAAACAGCACTCAGGAGAGAGCCATAAGGAAGAATAACAGATTTTCTAGGCAAAATGCTTCCAGGAGATCCCACACCTCAATTTTGAGTTTTGTAGACTTAATATGTTCATCTCACTAAAAGAGCCATCATGGTTTTGTTCATTGATGTATTGCAAGCATAAAGAACAGTACCTGGTCTTTTCTGACCACAGTGATATGAAACTAGCATCAATAACAGGAGGAAAGCTGAAATTCACAAGTATGTGGAAATTAAATAACACTCCTGAACAACCAATGGGTCAAAGAAGAAATCAAAAGGGAAATTAAAAAAAATCTTGAAACAAATAAAAAAAGGAAACACAACATACCAAACCTATGGGATACTGCAAAGGCAGTACTCAGAGGGGAGGTTATAGCTATAAAAGTCTACATTAAGAAGAAAGAAAGATCTTAAATAAACAACCTAACTTTATACCTCAAGGAACCAGAAAATAAGAACAAACTAAGCCCAAAGTTAGCAGAATGAAGGAAATAACAGAGGTTAGAGCAGAAATAAATGAAATAGAGACTAGAAAAACAATAGAAAAGATCAACAAAACTGAGTTGGTGTTTTAAAAAGATAAAATAAAATTGACAAATATTTAGCTAGACTAAGAAAAAAAGAGAAAAGACAAATAATAAAATCAGAAGTGAAGGAGGAGACATTACAACTGATACTACAGAAACACAAAGGATCATAAGAGACTACTATGAACAGTTATATGCCAAAAAATTGGTTAACTTAGAAGAAATAGACAAATTCACAGAAACATCCAACCTACTAAGACTGAATCAGGAAGAAATAGAAAATCTAAACACCCAATAATGAGGAAGGAGATTGAATCAGCAATCAAAAACCACACAACAAAGAGAAGTACAGGAACAGATGATTCCACTTGTGAATTCTACCAAACATTTAAGAAGAATCAATCTTTCTCAAACTCTTCCAAAAAACTGAAGAAGAGGGAACACTCCCAAACTCATTTTATGAGGCTAGCCTTATGCTGATACATAAATAAGGACACTACAAGAAAAGAAAACTACAGGCCAATATCTCTGAGGAATATAGATGCAAAAATTCTCAACAACATTCTAGCAAAGTGAATTCAACAGCACATTAAAAGAATCATACACCATGATCAAATGAGATTTATTCCTGACATGTAAGGATGGTTCAACACACGTAAATCAATAAATCACATTAATAGAATAAAAGATAAAATTCAAATGATCATCTCCATAGGTGCATCAGTAGATGCCGGGAAAGCATTTGACAAAATATAATATCTTTTCATGATAAAAACTCTTAACAAATTGGCTATAGAATGAATATACCTCAACATAATAAGTCCATATACAAGAAGCCCACAGCTAATGTCATATTCAACAGTAGAAGGTTGAAAACTTTTCCTCTAAGACCAGAAACAGGACAAGGGTGCTCACTCTCACAACTTTTATTCAATATAGTACTGGAAGTCCTAGTCAGAGAAGTCAGGCAGAAAAAGAAATATAAGGCATCCAAACTGAAAAGGAAGAAATAAAATTATCTGTGTTGGCAGATGATATGATCATATATGTAGAAAATCCCAAAGACTCCATCAAAAAACTGTTAGAACTAATAAACAAATTCAGTAAAGTTGCAGGATACAAAGTCAAAATACAGAAATTAGTTGCATTGCTATACATCAACAATGAAATATCTGAGAAAGAAATAAAGAAAACAACCTATTCACAATAGCATCAAAAATTATAAAATATTTAGAAGAAATTTAACTAATAAAATGAAAGATCTGTACACTGAAAACTATAAGACTGATAAAATAAATTGAACAAGACACAAATAAGTGGAAATATAGCCTGTATTCATGGATTGGGAGAATTAATATTCTTAAAATGTCCATATTACCCAAAGCTATCTGTAGACTCAGTGCAATCCCTGTCAAAATTCCGATGGCATTTTTAACATAAATAGAAAAAACAATTCTAAAATTTGTATAGTATCACAAAAGACCCCAAATATCCAAAGCGATTTCCAGGAAAAAGAACAAAGCTGGTGGCATTAAACTTTCTGATCTGAAACTGTACTACAAAGCAATAGTATTAAAAATAGTATAGTACTGGCACAAAAATAGACACAGATGAATGGAACAGAATCAAGAACCCAGAAATAAATCCCCATACATAGAATCAACTAATATTTGACAAAGGAGCCAAGAACACTCAATGGGGAATGGATGGCCTCTTTAATAAATGGTGCTGGGAAAACTGGATAATCATAGGGAGATGTTGGTCAAAGGGTATAAACTTCAATTATAAGATGAATAAGTTTTGAGGATCCTATGTAGCATGGTGATTATGATTATAGTGAACAATACTGTATTATATACTTGAAAACTGCTAGATAGATGGATAGAGTAGATCTTAAATGTTCTCATCACAAAAAAGAAATGGTAATTATGCGAGATGATGGAAGTGTTAGCTAACATTATGGTGATATTCATTTTGCAATATATGTGCACCAAATCAATGCATTGTACACCTTAAACTTGTGTAGCATTAAATTTCAATTATATCTTAATAATAAAAGGATGAACAATGCCTGGCACATTGCGAAAGCTCAATAAATATTTGTTGTCTGAGGAGGAGCACTATATGATTTGCCTTCTTTAATCTGCCAATCAATCAACATTTCCTTAGCATTTGTAAAATTCTTGGTGCTATGGATTTACACAATTTCTGTCTTCAAAGAATTCATAATCTAATTGGAGAGAAAAAACCCACCACACATAAGTTTTCCAATTGAAATTATGTCAATATCTTAGCAGCCTCAAATGACCATCTTTACAATCAAAACAACAAAGTGGGCTTCAACCCCTTCTGGGAGAAGCCCCTTAAAAATACAAAGTAATAATTCTGTGATAATGGGTGACGGGGCTTCCTTCCTCCAATTTTCTTCCCCCTCATTCCCGCTTTCATACTACCACAACTGATTCTAATATGTCTTTCCCTAGATTAAAATCTTTCAGTGGATCCCATTTACTAGATGACAAGATTCAAATTCCATGGGATGGCTGTGATACCTCAATGATGGCTACAAAAGCTTTGGCATTTCCCTCATTGAGGTTGGGTCTATGTCTCCTCCACTTGGATCTGGACAGGATTCATAACTGCATTGACCAATAGATATGGCAGAAGTGATGCTTTGCCAGTTTGTAGGCTCAGACCTTAAGAGATTGCCAGCTTCCACTTCTTGTCTTATGGAGCACCCACTTTTGGAATCTGAGTGGTAGCATAAGAAATTAAAATATCCTGCTGTAGACAGTACGTAGAGAAACCCTGAAACCATCAGGAGAGGGAGAGTGGCCCAACTGAGCCTTGCTTTCCAGCCTCCCCCACCAAGGCACCAGATATAGGAAAGAAATGGGCTTGGATTCTCTAGTCCAGCTTAACTACCAGCAGATTGTCATCAAGTGACCTCATTTAATACCACATGGAACAGGCGAGCCAACCAGTTGAGCATTGCCCATTTTGTAACTTGCAGATTGTGGGCATTATGAAATGACTTTGATTTCAAGCCATCAAGTTTGAAGTGGTTGGTTACACAGAAATAGATGGCCATAACCATAGTTTATCAAGTTTTTATATCTCAACACCAATCTCTTTCTTCATCATATTTTCCTCTACTTTTAAAAAATTAATAGGGGCCAGGCTGGCCTGGTAATGGTTAAGTTTGCACACTCTATTTTGGTGGCCCAGGGTTCGCAGGTTTGGATCCTGGGTGTGGACCTACACACGGCTCATCAAGCCATGCTGTGGCAGCCTCCCACAGACAAAATACGGAAAGATTGGCACAGATGTTAGCTCAGGGCCAATCTTCCTCACCAAATATATATATATATATATATATATATATATATATATATATATATACACACACACTTTATTATTTTATGTATAAATATATATACTTTTAATTTATATATATAATTTATTAACATATATACTTTATTAATTTATATATACTTTATTAATTTTTTTGAGCAGCTTTTAGTTAGAAAAAATTGAGCTAAAAATACAGACAGCTCTCGTATAATCCTTATCCCCCACTAATTTCTCCTATTTTTAGAATCTTGTATTAGTATGGTACATTTATTACAATCAAGGAGCCAATATTAATACATTATTATTAACTAAACTCCATAGTTTAAATTAGGGTTCACTCTTTGTATTGTATGTTCCACAGGTTTTGACAAATGTAAAATCACATGTATCCACCAGTACAATGTTATAGAGATAGGTTTATTATCTCCTATGATCTCCTATGATCCGCCTTCCCATAACTCTTGTCAACCACTGATATTTTTACTGTCTTCATAGTTTTGCCTTTTCTGGAATGTCATGTGGTTGGAATAATACAGTATGTAGCCTTTTCAAATTGGCTTTTTTCACTTAGAAATATGTATTTAAAATTCTTCCATATCTTTGGGTGGCTTGATAGTTTATTTGTTCATGTGCCACCATTTGTTTATCTATTTCCTTATAGAAGAACTTCTTGGTTGCTTCCATGTTTTCGCAACTGTGAATTAAGCTGCTATAAACATTCATGTACAGATTTTGTGTGGATGTAAGTTGTCAACTCATTTGGATAAATACCAAGGAGCATGATCACTGGATCATATAGTAAGAGTATGTTTAGTTTTGTGAGAGACTGCCATACTGTCTTCCAAAGCAGCTTTACTATTTTTCATTCCCAGTAGCAGTGCATGAGGGTTCCTGTTGCTCCTCATCCTCACCAACATTTGGTGT